>NW_028301564.1:26977500-27102500 GCF_042242905.1 Orbicella faveolata | reverse complement strand
CAGTTCCGACGTTTGGTCTACTTCGCTTCTAAGCCCCCTATTTACCAATAATTGCAAATGATTTATATGGGAAGGTCATAGCAAGTAGCTTCTACAGGCCAAGTTTCAAAATAGCATCCAAAAATCAGTTTCACGTTTGTCCTGTTTAGCGCACTGAAATATGTAACAAATTCGATGCCTTTTTGATAAGCGAATTACCTGGGCTCGCAGGTTATCTAGTTATGAAATACGATTTATAATCGCACTGACAGCCTTTTTCACGGTGTCACCGCCAACTCTTGCATGAAATGTTCCGTTATAAGATAAGCTTGCGCTAGATCTTGGAAAATTGAAAGGGAATTTCACATGCCAGTCTTGCCCATGACGCTGAAAGCTCAAGGTAACATCCTGAGTGTCTGTTTTGCGACTCATGTCCACGGCGTTGCCGTCAGCGATGTTTCTCAACTCGTCGAAAATGTACTTCAAAGCCATTTCTCCTTCCTTGCCAGTGTACCACTGAGTGACTGCCATGCGTGTGGGCCGGCTGTCTCGGATGTGACCTATTATCGCATTGATTGCAGTTTTCACCGTGTTCCCGCCAACCATCGCGCGCACTTCTTCATTGGTTGACAAAATCCCATCGGATCTCGGAAAGTTGGAAGGAAATTCCAGTTGCCAGTCTTGTCCTTCGTAGTGGAAGCTCAACGTCAGGTCTTGGGTGTCTGATTTCCGAGTTATTCTCACCTCACTGTCAGCGATGCTCCTTAGCTGGTCAAAAATGTATTTCAGTGCCGCTTCGCCTTGCTCGCCAACGTACCACTGATCATAAGAGGCAACCTGAGGAGCAGCATACACGCGTGGGCCTGATGGCTGATCGAGAGATGAAATGCGATCTATCATCGCGTTAACAGCAATTTCTATGGTATCTCCTCCTATCCTTGTGTTCAATTCTCCCAAACAGGTCAGACTTGCCCTGGTTCTTGGAAAATTGTTGGCAAATGCAACTTGCCACTCTTGCCCGTGGCGCTCGAAGGTCAACGTGACATTTTGTGTGTGTGTTGTCCGACTCATTTTTACCCTTGCACTGTCAGCAATGTTTGTAAACTTGTTCAAAACGAATTTCAGAGCCGCCTCTCCTTGCTCACCAGCATACCACTGGTCTGCAGCTACATGTGCAGGATTGCCGCTCATCTGATCACCTCGTGGCTGAACGGATGATATGCGATTTAGTAATGCTTCAACAGCGGTTTCTACAGTGTCACCTCCAATTATTGTGCAGTTTTCTCCATTTGTGGTCAGGCTTGCATTGGATCTTGGAAAGTTGCTGGGAAACGTGACATGCCAGAGTTGCCCGTGAGCCTCGAAGCTCAATGTGACGTCTTGAATGTCTGTTCTGCGACTCATTTTTACCTCAGTGTCAGCTATGCTTGTGAACTTGGCAAATATGTATTTGAGAGCCTGTTCACCCTGTGTACCAGCGTACCACTGATCTGCTGCTACGCGTGCAGGATTCCCACGCAGTATCGGTGGCAAAGGCTGAACGGTTGGCCCTGTCCGACGTTTTGCCGCCGATCGATGTCTAAGAGGCATTTCATCTATAAATACAAAAGTCAGTTAGGCTTCGGTGGGTAAGCTTTTGGGTAACACGCAAAAGCATAAAATGACAGAAAAGATACTTAAAGTTAAGACCAGAAAAATGAAATACTAAAGACCACTTGTCAGCGGAAAGTTTCGGGGGGGGGGGGGATTTTCCATGTGGAAGGGGAAAAATGTTTGTCGTCCCTCTTAAGGGGGCAAATTGGAGGCTATGGTATCACTTGGGGTGTCAAGGCACAGCCGATGTTTTACGCATCAAGGTATCCCTTATATAGGGAATCATCAGTCAGTCATGCCTGCAGCCCATATAAATGCTCCACTCATAGGAGCAAAGAGGATGAGTGTGCCATCATACTTTATGCCATGCCCTAGAAAATACAGCCAACCAGAATGCAGGAAAGTCGTTGTATACTCGATGAAACTACACCAGAAGCTCCCAGTTTGCCCTGCATTGATTGCGCTGGCCATTTTAATTTCTATGGCATGGTATAAGATTTTTACGTACATGGTATATAAACACTTTCAAGTTGTACACTATGGAATATCCCAATTGTCATGATCATTTGTATTTTCTTGGTATACACGATCGCTTTAAGGTGACTAGTGGGATATTCCTTGTCCATGGTAAACCACTCGAAAGGGTTGCATAAGAAGTACTTATTATATTGTCGAACTGGTTCCCTTAGCATTCTGATTGGTTCCCTTAGCGGTCTGAATTTTGATGGACGCTCAAGGAGAACCTATTTCAGCGAATTGCTCTTTCAGTTCATTGCACAATATTTATGTAAAGTAGAAATCTTTTGACACTGAGAAAACTAACTTACTTGTCATGGAAGTGTCGTTTCTTCCTGGCACACGACTAGGATTTAAAACAGCGAAGACGTCAGACGCTTTGGGCCTTTTACTGGAATCGTAGTTAGCACAGGATTCAAAAGCTTCTTTTACACGTGACCAAACTGTTTCTTGCTTGATCCGATACTCTGGATTAGAGGCTGGCCGTTTCCTTTGTCGTAACATCATAATAATTTCTTGGAGATCAGAGGCTTCTAGTTCGTATGGGTAAGAGACATCAGGATTTATGAGGCAGTAAAATACAAGTCCGAGTGCCCAGATATCCACTTTCTTTAAATCTTCCAGTGACAGTTTTCTTCCCTGCAACGTTCGTTCTGGAAGTAAGATTTCCGGTGCCATGAAAGGAATTGTTCCTCTGAATATGTCTTTGGTGTTGGGATCATTCAATCCGTTGGTTTGCAGCAATTGTGAACGGCTTTCACCAAAGTCAGCCAGCTTGCATACCACTGGTCTAACTGCCTTGATCCTTTTGATCTGCTGCCTGTCTTGAAGAGCGCAATAGTGCTGATTGGAAATCAGAATGTTTGCAGGTTTGAGATCACGGTGAGCAACCTCAAGATAGTGAAGGTGGGACAGTCCTTTCGTGACTTCATTTGCAATCACCGGAATCAGGTGATCGAATCCACAATCTTCAGATTTGGTCAATGGTGCGATCTCCGACAAACCTTTATCCAAGGTATTAACTTTAACGTTTCTGCTGAGAGGCGCGAAATCAAAAACCACGTATTCCAGTACAATAGCAAGTGGATTCATGCAAATACCGTGCATTCGAACGATATTTTCGTGATGAAGCTCAGCCAGTAACGTGGCTTCCTTCATGAATAGCTTTCTTGCCGCATCACCCCTGGACACTGATTCGTGCATCACTTTCATCACAACTGGGTTGGTCACCTCGGGTTCATCACAATGTGCTAAATAAACTGTTCCAAAAGTACCACGTCCAAGTTGTTTCTGGACATTCAGTTTTCTATAGTCTAATACATTGATTTCACCATCCATCTTGGGTGAGCCAGCTTGTTTCGGTTGACACCTAATAGCCCTATTCGTCAAATATTGATTTACCTGCAAAAAATGAAGGAACGTAGATAGTTTAAAGCACTGTTACATGAGGTATACTTTTTATGGAATTTGACTCGTCACTCGCCGAACACAGCGGAGACAACTTACTCAACGAATTTCACCAAACGGGATCAATTTGCTTACACAGGTTTCCTCAGTCGCTAATAATGTACTATTTGGTAGAGTATATTTTTGTTCCGGCTCAGAGATAAATTTCCAAATCATGTATGGCGCAGTCCCCCCGCCGATCGATTTACAATTGCGGTGGAGTTATGGAAAAAGTACATTCAACTGCTGCCCATACGTCCTATGCAAAGAGAAGAAAAAAAAACCTCCTTTAAACCGGATTTGAAATAGCGACCAATGATAACAGACAACTCTTTCGTTCTCCTTCGTTCAATGAATCGGCGTCATTTGTCCACAGCTCACCTCAAAATAAAATTACCCACGTCCCAGTTTATTACGATAATTTTATTACGAGTTCTTCATTCGACACGTACAGCTAGCTTCAGCGACCTTTCTATTTCGTTATTGTAGTTTGAGTTATCTCTTTGGCCGGGATTTCACAAGAAAATTATGCAGCGCGTCAGATGTCAGTCACCAAATATTCAATTTTCTCTAGCTCATAATTTATGGCTTCTGTACCGAGGGTGACCACAATAAGTACGCTGCGTTTCTGAAGAACGGGTAGGTATTACTGAGAATTTAAGAGCTTAAGAGAATAAATATGCGTATGTCAATAAATATTAGAACTACCTGAGAAAATGCCTCGCACAACCGAAATGAAAGTCGGAAGAGTCCTTCAATTGCGGAAGATCTTCATTAGCAACCCTAAACACGATATATCCGGCGGAGAACGGTATACTAAAAGTACTTGCTAGCTTCGATCGTGGAATATTAAGCTTATAATATCAGTAGTAAAAGACGGACAGTTATTTCTAAGCGACCTTACCTACGAGCGGTTGGTGTGATGATGACGGATTCAGTTGTTTGCGTTTAGTGGTTCTGTTTCCACGTCAATGCTTGCGTCGCTTCTCAGTCTCGTTGAGGCAAGCTAGAAAGCGGACGTCATTTTGTCAAGATATTGTCGATGGCTATGGCATATAAAACAAAAAAACAATTGCAACCGAATTATAGCTAATTATGGAAGCGTTCAGTTGTGAACTAACACTGACCTAACCTTGGAAGTTCTCAGAATTCATCACAAAATACCTTGTATTTCCTCCGGGTCTTATAACATCTATTGGGTTTTACCGATTTCAAGCTTCAAAAGAATTGAAATCCTATTGACAAGGTACAAGAATGACAGCTGCAGAACTCTTGCATTTCTAGGAATACGGATATCTCAAGCTTAACAAGAACACCACAATAAAGTAACGCAATTTTCCAAGAATGCTTAATTTCATTGTTATTTGTTATCGGGCTGATACCTGAGGGCGGAGCAATTGATCAAGTTCCATGACAATATGTTCCGACTTTTCTTGGAACTGTGAACGAATCAATCAAAGAATGAAAAGAAGCCAAAACATTTCCTTGCTCTAATCAACGTTGACAGGTTCACTTGCACTAAAGGACATTGTCGTTTCAAAGTTCAGCTCCAAGAATTGACTTTGCATTTTGTAACTTCGACTCCCAATAACTGGCACCCTCGCTAACTCGAACCTCGCGCTAATTATAAATCGAACCAAAATCGATTTCCCTCGGTCATGCATTTGCTGTAATTTTACCCTCGGTTCCAGTTAACTCGAAGCAATTTTCGTTTGCCTTCAGGTCATTTTCTGTATAGTTTTGCCGTCAGTGACTCGAACCATGTTTGTCAATACGTGAAAACTCAAAACAATCAGTTCTGTAGTCCAAAACATTGAAACTATTTTTCGAAAAAGTACACCGCATTAATTCTGTAGTAGCAGCCCGACGTTGCTATCTTTGAAAACTGCAAAGTTCGCAGTACCTGGACTTCTCTTGCTGTTTGCATGGCTTTGCTTTCCTTCGTTTCGTTTATACGTCCTGACTTATACAATAATTTAGAATTGTTTAGTTCAATTTTCACTCGACTTCTCTAAAATCAAATTGGAAGAAATACCTAAGCAGCCTTTTTTTTTCCATATTTCCGGTCATTTCTTCTTAACACCCGATAACTCGAACCCTCTTCAATTTATACAGTAATTTAGAATTGTATAGTTCAATTTTCCCTCGACTTCTCTAAAATCAAATTGGAAGAAATACCTAAGCACCTTTTTTTTTCCATATTTCCGGTCATTTCTCCTTAACTCCCGATAACTCGAACCTTCTCCAATTTCCCCTGAAGGCTTTGAAGGTTCCAATTATCGGGAGTTGACTGCATATCTTTCCGGCTTGCTGCTCGATCCGGGTTTCAACGAGGTAACCCCAGTAGTGCATATATATATATAGTGCCCATCCCAACCAGGGAATAGCCGGCATATGCACACGTCTAATTAATCCTGGGTGTGAAGTTCTTTCAATTTTATTCTATCCCGGGCTCCGGACATTTGCCTCGGCCCCAGAGACAGTCCCAGAACATTGGGCACTCTTTTGATCCATTTGGATTTCGCCCTGCATGTGGCGGAAATCGCAAACATGATATGATGTTCTCTTATTTATTTAATCTCCTGTTGATCACATATGGATGACATGAAGTTAACTCGATATAAGTGCTGATTTAGGGAAATTTTACACAATTTTGTGACCGATGGACAGATAACGCACAAGTAAACAAAACGACGTAGGAAATTATGTTGGTGAATAAGTCCATTTGTTCCTCGGGACAAATTCTCCCACGTTCATAATTCTAACCAAAACTTTCTCCGGACAATTTCCTCGTGAGAACGGACTATTCCATCTTAGAATACTAAAATGGTGTACGCCTGTGCGATAAAATGGTTGGTCTTACACTGATAAAAACACTCACTTCTCTATCGACCATGAACTATAAGCTACTATATATTTACTAAAAAGACTGTCCATCATGGTAATTTTACATCAGTTAAATGTATATCTGGCTTTCACCATGTGTACGAAGCACAAGGCTGCATGAAACGGGTGTCCTTGATGTTAAGTTATACTGCATACTGGCTGCATTCGGCGCACAAAAACTGGTCGTGGTGGTTGATCCGTTGATGTTATGTAATTTATTGTCGCGCAGACAGCATGTTCAACATTGTCACCTCCAATCGTTGTACACACTCGCTTATTGATGGACAGACTTGCTTCAGAACTTGGAAAATTGGAAGGAAATGTCGCTTGCCACTCTTGTCCTTGACGGAAAAAGCACATCGTAATATCTTGAGTGTCTGTTCTGCGGCTCATTTGCACATTACCATGAGCGATTTTCGACAATTCGTTGAAAACATATTTGAGAGTGGCTTCGCCGTTCTCTCCTGCGTACCACTGAACAGCTGGTTGCTGACATGTAGGATTGCCGCGATTTGTGGCAAAAGACGGATCCAGAGATGAAATACGATGTATTATCGCTCTAACTGCAGTTTCCACAGTGTCACCGCCAACCATTGCGTTGAATTCTCGGTTGATAAACAAACTTGCATCAGATCTTGGAAAATTAGAAAGAAATTTCACTTGCCAATGATGCCCAGAACGCTCCAAACTCAGCGTGAGATCTTGGGTGTCCGTTTTGCGACTCATTTTCACCTCACTGTCAGCGATGTTCGTCAACTCGTTGAAGACGTATTTGAGGATCGCTTCCCCCTGTTCACCACCATACCACTGATCTGCAGAGTTGCCATGAATTCCTACAGCAGGTGTATGCTTTATTTTTGATATTATGGCACGGACAGCACTTCTCACAGTGTCACCGGCAGCCACTGCATAGGCCTCACCGTTGGTAAACACGCTTGCATTGGAGCTTGGAAAATCTGCAGGAAAACTGACTTGCCATTGCTGTCCATGACGCTGGAAGCTCATGGAGAGATTTTGAGTTTCTTTTTTACGACTCATTTGTACTTCACTGTCAGCGATTGCCTTCAACTTGTTGAATATGTATCTAAGATCCGCTTCCCCTTGGTCACTAGCATACCACTGGAAAGCAGCGTGGTTGTCACATGGAGGACCCGCCCTGAGGGGCGTCACGTCTGTAGAACACAAAAGACGATGTTATCTCTCTACTGCTCATTTTACAAGGCTAGTTCTTCAGGGTGAAACCCCAAAACCAGGAATGTTCTAATCTGCAAGAGTGCTGGTATGCCATTTTAAAAGTATCCATTTTTGTAAATTAAATTAAATTAAATTTTTTAAATTAAGTTTTATATTCTTTTATATGCAATCACATTGTTTTATTTACGACCTCGTAATTTCTCTCAGTTGAATGAATAGAAAGCTGAGATCAAACTTACTTGTCATCCCGATGCGGCCTCGGTTACCAGGGTAGCGAGGAAACGACAAAGCGTTAGCGACTTCAGAAGCTTTTGGTCTTTCAACTGGATCATGGCTCGTACATGCATGGTAAACGTCTCGTACACGTACCCAGACTGTCGACTGCTTGGACTGGTATTCTGGATCAGACGAGGGGCGTTTTCGTTGTCGTTGCAAGTTCATAATGTCAGTCGGGTGTTGATAGCCATCCCGCTCGTAAGGGCAAAAATCGCCAGGGTTTATGAGACAGTAGAATACAAGTCCAAGTGCCCAGATATCGACTTTCTTTAGATCATCCAGTGACAGCTTTCTCCCTGGCACCATTGCTTCTGGCAACAAGATCTCTGGTGCCATGAAAGCAATTGTTCCTCTAAATACCTGGTTAGTTCCGGGATCGTTCAGTCCGGTGGTCTGCAGTAATTGTGAACGGCTCTCACCAAAATCTGCCAGCTTACACACCACTGGTCTAACCGCCTTGATCCTTTTGATCTGCTGCCTGTCTTGAAGAGCGGAATAATGCTGATTGGAAATCAGAATGTTCATAGGCTTCAAGTCACGGTGCGCGATTTCATGTTCATGCAGGTGTAAAAGTCCTTTGGAAACATCAACTGCAATCTTTGGTATCAGATGATCAAATTCATTGTCCTCGATTTTGGATATTTGGGCAATCTCTGACAGAAACATATCTAGGGTGTTAACTTTGATGTCTCTTCTGAAGTGCCCGAATGGACTGAAATCGAAAACCACGTATTCCATTACGATAGTAAGGGGATTCCTGCAAATCCCATACATTCGGACGATATTTTCATGATGAAGTCCAGTTAATAACTTGGCTTCCTTCATGAACAGTTTTCTGACAACATCACCCGCGGCCAGTGATTGGTGCATCACTTTCATCACAACTGGGTTGGTCACTTCCGGTTCATCACAATGTGCTAAATAGACTGTTCCAAAAGTACCACGTCCAAGTTGTTTTTGGATTTTCAGTTTTCTGTAATCCCAAACTTTAATTCCGTCTTCCATCCTGAGTGGATCTGCTTAATTATCTCTGAAAATAAAACATTAAAATAAAATTTATTTTTTGTATTTTTTGAGACACCATAAGAACACCCAAGGGTGCAATGGAGGTGGTTTGGTTCTTTTGAACTAAAGAACGACTTGATCAGATGAGAAAGAACCTTGGTGCAAATAACCTTAGCAAATAACCTTAGTGCAAACCTACATTTGTAATTGGCAATCCGTTTCAATGAATGGGTATATTGTAAAGATCAATTTTCCTTTACAAGAGTGACTACCGGTTTGTCTAGTATTGCAACGGTGCCGTGGTGGCGAGAGTTGTGGTATGGTCATCAAGATGGTAATAAGCTGCTAGTGTTGATAATTACTAAAAGTAGATTCTCTACCACACATTCTAAACTCTAAATGATGGATGAGTACTTTGACACACTACTGTGGTGCTGGCTGCGATGATGGTGATGATATTGGTTATAGGGACTATTGATTTAGTCATGGTCAGCTTATGATGGTGGTTGCGATGGTGGCAGTTGTGGTATTAGTGGAGATGAAGTCTGTAATAAACTTACAAAATCTTACAATTTCTTTGACAATGTAATGCAGCTGGTTGTCATGAAATTATTTCGCTTTCAGGTGCCGCAGAACTTGTACAGATACTGATTGTAATTTACCGATTATAAAGCACTCGCTTCTTTAATTATGGTTTCTGGCAAGAACAAAAAAAAAAGCAATAAACATCTCGTAGACCTTGAGTCTTACAAATTAAAGATCATTAAAGGAGATCATGGTAATCCGTAAGGAACATCATTTTTATGCAATCTGCTTACGATTCTGTTCTCTATTATAGTGACCCATGCAATCTACAAGTAAAACTAATTTGCCTTACTAAACATCAATTCTGCTACAATTTCTTCCAGTAAAACAGATTAAAAGCACTCAGGTTATCAGCTAACGTACCATATTCAGTGCACACATCGAAACAAAATGGCGTCGTGAAATGGAGTCTATATTTACGTACCACTGATCAGTTGATAGCGAAAGCACACCTCTCGTTTGTCTTCGGTTTCAAAGCAGTGATAGTACACTTATAAGACTTATATTCGTCCGGTTTTCATCGCCTGTGCAGCGATCAGGAAAGTATGCTTTCTATTCCAAACTTTCGTTTTCCCTTGATGAATGATTGACTACGACTGACGACTGGGTTCAAAGCTGCGAGCTGGACGTTCCTAGAACGCCTCACACTGGGTAAACAATGATATATTTAAAGGCAGTACGTGTAGATTTGTGATTTGCTGGCCGGATTAAAATTGGTTGGAAGCGTGACCTGTCGTACACGTCACGAAAACAACTCGCCAGTTTGCGAGAATTTGTAATTAATCCTTGGATCATGGTCAAAGGGCGGAGCAAGAACATTGACAGTTTGTTCCGACTTTTCCGGGAACTCCGAAGCAGTAACAACATTCAAATCATGGGAAAAGCAGAAGTGTTACACCAACTCGGTTTGACGGTTCAATGCTTGTTGTTTACTTTCTGAGTGAACCAGAATTTTCCGTCGGTGGAGGAGCGAGTTGTTCAGTTTGCCAAGTTATCAGAAACTCACGACGAGCATTCACAGGCTTTAAGGGAGGTTAGCTTCGAAACCGACGAAACGTCGACTTAATAATTATCACTGTACACGATTCCACAAGGCGGAACAAAGATGGAGAACATGACCAACAAAGAAAACTTGTTCTTCGATCCTGCTACAGGAAAGCTCTGCACTTCAAGACCAGCAAATGACAAGGCTATAGCCGTGGACATGAACAGACAAGGGTCTGGTGGATTTTTCGCTTTCACAACGAAGGGAGAAAGACATGATTTTCTGCGGACGTGTCCCAACATGGCAGCTGATTTAGAGTGCCTGAACGTTCATTGCATTGTACTGAACTAAATACTTTTCAAATAAGATACTGAGGACATTTATATCTTGGAACGTTGTGTATAAATAACCTACCCAACTTTAGTAATGAGCAAGGCTTGTACTGACCGTAAATCAATTTGTATCAATTTGTCTGGCGTGACACTATCTACTGAATTCATAGCTTATGAAATATAAAGATTTCTGACTGCAGCTTTAAGAAACAATCAACTTCATAAAATGTACCCATATATAATTAGACCTACAAATATAATCAATCTTTGTATCGTATAGTCTCCGTGCAGTTTCGTACGATGGCCATGCAATGACGCGCTGATTATAGCTCGGTCATCATGGTGGCTGGCACCATAACCTTATTTCCTTATTGATTGGCTAGGAAATTTGAATAGTCTACAGAAGAAGAGCCAACCTTATACTAGTCTTTCTGCTCACTACCTCGTGGCTTATATTGTAAGCTATGTTTCTGTTTATTGAAATTGCAAGTTAAAGAACGTTTCCTTACTTAGCTTACGATATACCTAAGAAACTAAGAATTAAATAAAGGTTTTCTCTTCTTGAATGTTGACCATAATCGAAATGCAACGTCCATGCACCCCTACACGGGTGTCCGCTCGTTAGAATACGCAGTATGAAATAGTTAACAGTCGTGGCTGTTCGCTCAGTAGCTAACGATTGCGATTGCGATTGCATAAATGAAACCGATAAAGAAACTTTTGATGACGTCCGTCATCTGACCATCTTAAGCAAGCCTGATCTTATACGCATCGATATTTTTGTTAGGTTGCAGGAGAATTGCAACATATGGCAAGGATGCACTGATGAGAAACAGCTTTACACCTCTCGTAAAACATAATTATGAGAGTAAGGATCAACGCATTCTCGTTGTCCCGTTTATTAATTTCGAAATGTTTCGTCATTTGGTTGAACATGTGTTTGATTAGGTTTGAAGGAAAAATTCTGGGTATAGATTTCTTTTACAAGGGCAAGCTGGTTGAGCGCAAGCAGGTATATTGTAGTTGTCTATAAATCTTCCAGACATTTATTTCGGAGCTAGGAGACTTACGGGAACTTGTAATGGTTCAGTTCCTTATTTTTCCATTATGTCCTGGTCGCAGGTATATCCTGCTCTTTCCAGTAGAGGAGATTATTCTTAAGCGTCGCCTTTTAGTTAAACGAGGAAGAATCAATTTGGCTCTCCAAAGGGCAGAAAAATTATACTGAAACTAAGAACATAGCGCCATGTATTATTTCGTTAACTTTATTGACCTTTATTTCTCGGATCGAAATGCTTCACAGAGTCTACCTTAGCTATGATGTATAGGCAACAGTTTCTTGTAGCATTTAATTAATATCATAATTTAAGCACTTATTTCAAATCTTCATGCACTCTACTAGTTTCTCGTTATTAATGGTAGCAAATTTCCAACTCTGGTTACAGCATTTAAGCAATAAAGGCACTGTCCGGAAACTGAAAAAAACTGAAATCGATAGATTAATTCATGGCTTTACTTCCTTCAAATATTTTGCAATAACCTAAGCGTTGAAGCTAGGAAAAAGGTTCTATTGGATAAAGTCGAGTTCCCTGGGACTATTGGGTGGAGCTTCACTAAGCGAACTGCCTTCCTGTACATAAGAAACCATGTTCTTCACCGCCTTGCTCGCTTTTTCGCTGCTTCTCCGCCTTTGTTTTTTTTCTTGGCCAGTCCCTGAGTTTTCAAGCAGAGGTACTCCTACGACAGGAAATTTGGCAGGAAATCTGATCTCCCACTTCGTTCTTCTGTACTTGTGGACGAATGACAACGAGATATCCTGACTTTTTGTGTCGCGAGACATGTTCACATTACCCACAGCAATGTACTTTAAATCCTCGAGTAAGCTCTGGAGCTCTTTATTACCTTCGTCGCCCGAGTACCACTGTGTGTCTGCTGTGACCGCTTTTTGAAACTGGGCTGGCCTTGGAGAACATAAAGCGTTGACGACTTCAGAAGCTCTCGGTCTTTCAATGGGGTCATGGTTGGTACATCCGCGGTTAACATCTCGTACACGTACCCTGACTGTCGATTGTTTCAAGTGGTATTCTGGATCACAGAAGGGACGTTGTCGTTGTCGTTGCAAGTTCATAATGTCAATGGGGTATTGATAATCGTCCCGCTCGTAAGGGCATGAATAGCCAGGATTTATGAGACAGTAGAATACAAGTCCAAGTGCTCAGATATCAACTTTCTTTAGATCATCCAGCGACAGCTTTTTCCCTGGCGCCATTGCTTCTGGTAACAAGATCTCTGGTGCCATGAAAGGAATAAATTGTTCCTCTGAGTGCCTGGTTAGTTCCGGGATCATTTAGTCCGGTGGTCTTTAGCTATTGTGAACGACTTTCACCGAAATCCGCCAGCTTGCACCGCACCACTGATCTAACCGCCTTGATCCCTTTGATCTGCTGCCTGTCTTGAAGGGTAGAATAATGCTGATTGGAAATCAAAATGTTCATAGGCTTCGAGTCACAGTAAGTGCGCGATTTCATTTTCATGCAGGTGTAAAAGTCCGTTGGAAACATCAACTGCAATCTGTGGAATCAGATAATCAAATCCATTCTCTGCGGTTTGGGGAAATTGCGCAATCTCTGACAGGAACATATCTAGGGTGTTAACCTTGATGTCTCTTCTGAAATCCCTGAAAGGACTGAAATCGAAAACCGCGTATTCCATTACGATAGTAAGGGCATTCATGCAAATCCCATACATTTGGGCGATATTTTCATGATGAAGTCCAGTTAATAGCTTGGCTTCCTTCATGAACAGTTTTCTGACAACATCACCCGCGGCCAGTGCTTGGTGCATTATTTTCATCACAACTGGATTGGTCTCCTCCGGTTCATCACAATGTGCTAAATAGACTGTTCCAAAGTAACACGTCCAAGTTTGTTTTTGGATTTTCAGTTTTCTGTAATCCCAAACTTTAATTCCGTCTTCCATCATGAGTGGATCTGCTTGATTATCTCTGAAAATAAAACAAAAATAACAAAATAAAACATTAAAACAAAATACATTTTTTGTATTTCTTTGAGACACCATAAGAACATCCAAGTGTGCAATGGAGGTGGTTTGGTTCTTTTGAACTAAAGAACGATTTCATCAGATGAGCAAATAACCTTAGTGAAAATAACCTTAGCAATTAACCTTAGTGCAAACCTACATTTGTTTCAATGAATGGGTATAGTAAAGATCATCGATTTTCCATTCTAAGAGTGACCACCAGGGTTTATAGAGTATTGCAACTGTGCCGTGGTGGATGCGAAAGTTGTGGTGTATGGTGATCGGGATAAGGCAGAGATTACTAAAAGGAGTTTTCTCTGGCATTCTCTCTAGATTCAAAATAACGGTTAAGTACTTTGACATACCACTGCGGTGTTAGCTGTGATGATAATGATGATGATGATGATGATGATGTTGGTTATAGTGACTATTGATCTATTCATGGTCAGCTTATGATCTTGATTACGATGGTGGCAGTTGTGCTATTGGTGGAGGTGAAGTCGGTGATAAACTAGCATCTCAGTTTAGAACCATGCTGGCCTTACAAAACCTTGCAATTTCTTTGGCAACGTAATGCAGCTGGTTGACACGAAATTATTTCGCTTTTAAGCGCCAAAGAGCTTGTACAGATTGCAATTTACCGATTATAAACCACATGCGTCTTTAACTATGGTTTCTGTCCTCGCGCGTATGCAAGAACAAAAATAAGCACTAAACATTTCGTAGACCGCGAGTCTTACATAATCAAAGGAGATCATGGCAAGTCGTAAGGAACATCATTTTTATGTAATCTGCTTATGATTCTGTTCTCTATTATAGTGACACATGTAGCGACTAGAACTTTCTTTGCCTTTGGGTGTCACGTCTTTCCGTGACCCCTGGGAATTATGCAATCCACTCTGTAATACTTAAGCGTTCTTCATTATGCCTAGTTTTGTGTTTTTCATTTTTGGCCAGTGCTTGTTAGCCCTGAAAGTTCGATCTGCTGGTTTCTACCGCATTTTTTCCTTAGCTGCTTCACTGTTGTGAGCCCAGAAGTACAAATTCTAGAATTGGAGTCGCCACAGTTTTGTAAGTTTACTTTAATCCGTTGTCATTTTTTTGTCGTTATAGTTTGTACTTAAATATTTTGTTTTGTTTATTTTTCAGTTGAATCACATCACACACATACATCACACACCCACGATCACTTTTGTTTCTCTCGTGTTTACGCCCAGTGTGATTAAACTTGTGCATTCAAACTGTGACGTCTGTAGCGCTTACTAGAGCCACAACACATGCAATTTACCAGTAAAACTAATTTTCCTTGTTAAAGACATCAATTCTGCTACAATTTCTTCCAGTAAAACACAGATTAAAAGCACTGTGAAAAGAGTATCAGCCAACGCACCGCATTCAGTGCACACATCGAAACAAAATGGCGTCGTAAAATGGAGTCTAAAGTCGAAAGCACACCTCTCGTTTGTCTTCCGTTTCGAACCAATGACATCACACTTAAGAAACTTATTTTCGTCCGGTTTTCAGCGCTTGTGCAGCGAACAGGAAAGTATCTTTTCTATTCCAAACGGCCGTCTTTCCTTGATGAATGGTTTACTACGACTGGGTTCAAAGCGGGTGTGGACAAAACATGGGGTAGGCCATGGTGTAGCCATGGCCTACCCGCTGGCTTACCCTATGGCCTACCTGTAGTCAGATTTTTAAAAACATAAACAAAACATCATTAAGAGTCGAACGAGTTAGCTGGCATAAAAATTATATCCGTCTAATAGGGGTATACTAAAAAGTCACTAACACGATTATCAACATCAGAGGGAACAAAACAATGCCAACCTTACAGCACTCAGCCTTGAAACATCCTATTTCTCGCTGTCTTCGACATCTAGCTTCCCCAGCTAAGCAATCAACCATAACGGCAGGTTAGGAGGGAGGGGAAGGGCCCGGGGGAACTCCCATATAAAAAAGACGGGGGTGCTGGTCGGAAATTTTAGAAAGAACCCCTAAGAGGTACCAAAACTGCGTTTTTAACCCCTAAAAGGTATGGCAAGCACCCTTGTCATTTATATATGAGATCCCCCCCCCCCGGGGAAAGGACCGATATTACGTAGACGCTGAGAATATCCAAAATGGCTGCTCCACGATCCATACCGGTTGCCAGTTTGTAACATATTAAGGAGTCCTAGTGTAAACATGTAATGAACGGCGTTAGTTACTGTTAGTGCTGGTGTTAGTGACTTTTCGTATACCCTTATTAGAGGGATACAAGAAACCACGAGGGATGTAATTTTATGCCACGTTACTCATTCGACTCTTACTGATGTTTTGTTTATGTTTTTAAAAATCTGACCACCGGTAGGCCATAGGGTAGGTCACAGGGTAGGGTCTACCCCACGTTTTGTCCACACCCGTTCAAAGCTGCAAGCTGGAAGTCTCACGGTTGGTAAACAATGATAAATTTAAAGGCAGTACGTGTAGATTTGTGATTTGCTGGCCGAATTCAGATTGATTGGAAGCGTGACAAAGTCGTACACGTCGCAAAAACAACTCGCCAGTTTCCGAGAATTTGTAATTAATCCAACGATCATGATCAAGGGGCGGAGCAAGAACAATTGACAGTTCGTTCCGACTTTTCCAAGAACTCCGAAGCAATAACAATATGCAAATCATAAGAAAAGGTCGGGGTGTTGTGCCAAGTCGGTTTGACGTTTCAGTGCTTGTTGTTTGAATTACTTGCTGACTGAACCAGAATTTTCCGTCGGTGGAGGAGTGAGTTGTTCAATTTGCCAAGCTATCAGAAACTCGCGGCGAGCATTCAGAGGATTTAAAGAGGTTAACGGCTTCGAAACCGACGAAACGTCGACTTAAATATTATCATCGTACACGATTCAACAAGGCGGAACAAAGATGGAGAACATGACCAACAAAGAAAACTTGTTCTTCGATCCTGCTACAGGAAAGCTCTGCACTTCAAGACCAGCAAATGACAAGGCTATAGCCGTGGACATGAACAGACAAGGGTCTGGTGGATTTTTCGTTTTCACAGCGAAGGGAACAAGACATGATTTTATACGGTGTCCCAACATGGCAGCTGATTTAGAGTGCCTCAACGTTCATTGCATTCTGCTGAACTAAACAGTTTTCATTTGAGGTACTGAAGACAGCAGTATGCAAGATTTATATCTTGGTTGTGTTTAAATGACCTGCTTTGGTAGCGACCAAGGCTAGCGCTTGTACTGACCGTAAATCTATTTGTATTAATTTGTCGTGACACTGTCTGCTTAAGTCATAGCTTCTGAAATGTAGAGATTTCTGACTGTAGCTTTAAGAAACAATCAGCTTCATAAAATGTACCCATATATAATTAGACCTACCTATATAATCAATCTTTGTATCGTATAGTCTCCATGCAGTTTCCCACTACGTACGATGGCCATGCAATGGTGCGCTGATTACAGCTCGGTCAACATGGTGGCTGGCAGCATAACCTTATTTCCTTATTGATGGACTAGGAAATTTTGAATAGTCTACAGGAGAAGAGCCAATCTTAATTTAGTCTTTCTGTTCACTACCTCGTGGCTTATATTGTAAGCGATGTTTCTGTTTATTGAAATTGCAAGTTGAAGCACGTTTGATTGTATAGCTTACTGTATACCTAAGAAAGTAAGGCCCAGTTCAGACGTCGTGCTTCTGCTGTGCCGAACTAAATTGCAATTTGGTTCGACTGTAGCACGGCAGGAAATCAACTCTGATTCAGACGTCGTGCCAGAGTCGAATCAAATCCAGGGTTTACTGAAGCCTCGTAACAATTCTCCTCCTAACTCCCCGAGGGAACGAAATCTCGCCAAAACACATTGACATAATTTATGAATTTAGTTTGGCGCGACAGAAGCACGACGTTTGAATCCCTGCCGTGCCAGAGTCGTGTAGCACGGCAGAGCTTGTCGAACTTAATTGCTTGCCGAACTTAATTCAAAAGTTTGATTCAGACGCCTTGCTTCTGCCGTGCTTTTGTCGAACTTAATTCCTGAATTTAGTTCGGCACGGCAGAAGCACGACGTCTGAACTGGGCCTAAGAATTAAATAAAAGCCTCCTGATCGACCTTGATCCTTGAGTGTTCGCCATAATCGAAATGAAACGTCCATGCACCCCTAGAAATGACCACAAATCTGCAACTCTGGATGGTTAGGACCATGTAGCCAACTTTTGATTACGGCTGCCATGGTCTGTCATCTGACCATCTTTAGCAAGCCTGAATTTATCCACATCTACATTTTAGTTAGGTTGCAGGAGAACTCAGTGCAACATATCTCAAGATGGATTCTCGTTGCCTCGTTTATTAATTTCGACATTTTTCGTCATTTGGTTGAACGTATGTTTGATTAGATTTGAAAGAAAAATTCTGGGAAAATTCTTTATCAAGGACAAGATAGTTGAACGAAAACTGTATTTGTCCATAAATCTCCGAGCCATTCAGTTATTTCGGTGGTGGGAGACTTGTAGGAACTTGTAATGGTTCAGTTCCTTATTTTTCCATTATGTCCTGGTTGCAGGTATATCCTGCTCTTTCCAGGAGAAGCTGTTATTCTTAACCATCGCCTTTCAGTTAGGGCAAGAAGGAATCAATTTAGCCCTCCAAAGAGCGGGAAAATGATACTGGAACTAAGAACATAAGACCATGTACTCTTTCGTTGTTATTGACCTTTATTTCTCGGATCGAAATGCCTCAGAAAGTCTTGTCTATGATACATAACTAATATCGTTAATTCCAGCACTTCTTCATGTATAAGCTAGTTCTTATCATTAATGTTAACAAATTTCCATCTTTGGCTAAAACGTTTAGGAAATAGAAGCACTGTACGGAAACTGAGAAAAACAGAAAACAATGGATTTCCATTAATGGCTATAAGTCCTTTGATTATTCTGCAATAACGTATAAGTGTTGAAGTTGTCATCCAACGAGGAAAAGAAGGTCGGAAATTATGGCTATTCAAAGTCGAGTTCACTGCTGGGATGCAACCACTAATTTAGACAAATTCGCTTTCGGTCTTTTATATGAAGCTGCTCTTTTGTATGCGAGAAATCATATTCTTCACCGCCTTACTCACTGTGTCGCTGGTGGCCTGCCTTTGTTCTTTTTCTTGGCGAGTTCCTGGGTTTTCAATCAGGAGTGCTCCAACACCAGGAAACTTTGAGGGAAACCTGATCTCCCACTTCTTTGCTCTGCGGCTTGCCGTGAATGACAAGGAGATATCCTGAGTTTTTGTGTCGCGAGACATGTCCACATTACCCAGAGCAATTTCTTTAATATCCTGGACTACTTTCTGGAGTTTCTTATTACCTTCTTCGCCCGAGTACCACTGTACGTCTGCTGTGATCGCTTCTTGAAACTGGGCTGCCCGTGAAGTTTGATGAGGTAAGTTTGGTTGCCCTGCCGGATATCGTACTGCCGGATATTGTACTACCGGATAATCGAAGTCCCTCCTTGGCACTCGCTGCTCAAACGACGCACTTTTATTAAACGGGTTCTCGCCGGGAAGCTTTTCCAGCCGTCCTCTTTCATGTTGGGCGGTCTGGCGATTTAAGAGGAAAGGAACTATTTCTGTCCTGCTGACATCGAGAACTAAAAATCGTGTCGGAGGTTCTCGTCCCCTAATTAGACTTTCTCTTGCTTCTCTTGCTTGCATGTCACGAGTTTGAGCTTGAACCGGTCGCCACTCGCCGATGGGACACACTCGGAATCCTTCGTACAAGCTTTTAGCCACTACATCACGATCACCCTGACTTTGACTGAAAGACAATGCACGGTGGATGACTGGGTTGCCAGTGCTGGTCCACTGACCGAACAAACTTCCACCTCTCTGCTGCTGACTTGCGTGAGATAACTCCTGAGTAATAAGTCGGTCATAGTCCTCTTGGAAAATATAAGCAGTGAACGCCATGTTCGTTGCAGGGAACATCTTCGCTTGTTTCTCTCAATACTTCGTTTTGAGACAACGCCAGCAGATGGAAAACCTTGACTATTTTCCCAGAAACACTGCTACACTCGAGGCGACGATCAAAGGGTTTTGTCACAACGAAAGCGAAGTTTAGTTAATTGCTTACGTCTTTCCAAGAATCCAAAATGACGTGTTCTCCAGCGGGGAATTTTGACAGTTTGTTCCGTCTTTTCTTGGAAGCGTGACTGTCTTCAAGTATTGTTTCCTAATGATATGCAAACCAGTGAACCGTAGACGAAAACATTTCCGAGAATTTCCCGAATAAATAATGAGATAAAACAAAGTAAATATAGCTCGTTTCCACGTGACGTCATCAAATTCCAAAATCCAAAACTAAAGAGCCACGAAAATTGTTATCCTCATAAGGCATAAGGGGCTCAAAACTTATGGCTCTTTACAACTTTTCAGCTCAATAGCGTGCTTGGTTTGGAAACCAGCGCCGTTTGAAGTTCAGAGTTATGGCGGTGCGTGACATACAGCGCCGATCGCGTTTGTGGAAAAATATACACTTATCTAGTGATTTTTAGCCTTTTTAGGAGTTAAAGTGTTAGGAAAAGTGCTTGGGTAAATGTTTGTGGGTTCAGTTCAGATAATCAGTCGCCTAGATAGCCAAAGTAAGTTCCAGATGTTTGCACTATTTTTCGCCGCTATGTTGGTGGAGCTGGAGCTGGGCTCTGTAAATTTGCGCAAAACATTTCGACGAATATCTGACGTTTCGATTTATTTTTTCGTTGCGTGACAGCCGTAGCACGCCGTAGTTGAACACATTTCAAAATTATGCGCTCGATGATTTGGTAATCAGAGTTATTTTTTTATTTTTTTATTTTTTATTTCTTCCTGGCGGAATGTTTAGACTGTTCATATGAACCACATGCACTTTTGATCATCGGCTGATCGAAGATCGAAACGCAATGATTTATAGTTTTGCGTGACAGAAAGACAGTAAAGTTTATAGAGATTGAAAGGTGAGCTCTGGGTTATTTATAAGAGGCGAGCGCCACTAGTGAAATGGCATGTTCTGTCTATCACAACCCGCTTCCTGACACCACACGGCTCTTGATTGATTGATCGGTTAATGGATTGACATCGGCGTTGAATGAAACAACAGATTGTCACGCTAAGGGAACGCGGTAAAAACACCCGGTTTGAAACATATTGTGTTCGTTTTCCATCTTCTCGATATGGTCTCACGGGATGAAAGGTGTTTTATTGTTGCAATCCATGCAAACGATATAAAAAAGATTGTTAGCTGGGTTTTGAAACATCCAGCTGAAGAAACCGGCGGAGATTTATTTGGTTCGGGGGAAGAGACTCACGAAGGCTCAGAAAACACATTGAATGTTAAGTACGTTATTGGACCCGGCGAACTTTGTCGCCGAACTACGTTTTCTTTTCATCAGGATGTTCGATACGCGAGTAAAATGGAGATTTATCTTAATGATCATCGTGGCATGGAACATGTTGCACTTTGGCATTCACACCAGAATTCCTTGGATCAACCGAGTACCGAGGATGAAAACATGGTCTGGAACACAATGCCTTCTCATGACATCAATAGATTTGTCCTTATGATTGCTAAAATCACAGAAAGAAGCAGCGAGCGTGTTTCAGTGGCCTTGAAGTGTTTCTTGTTTCAGATTGATCAGAAAACCGACGAACGTTTGCCGGTTCTCCTCGGGAAATTTCGCGTCGTGTCCGTCGATCAAAACGAGGCGGACCGTAACGACATACAAAGAGTTGAGTTAGAAGGAGCAGAATGTTTAATCACTGAAAAAGAATTTGCATCTTTTGATATAACTGAAACAGAAACAAGCGTTATAGGTTGCAGAAAAAATTGAACGCAATCCGGGGGGAGGGATACTCCACATAATGGCCTATTCGAGAACTTTTCCTCCGGAAGGGGTACTTTTTTTCAGGCTTCAGGAATATAAAAGGGTAGGGATTTCAAGGGTTGAGGTATATAAAAGGTAGGGAAATCTGTAGTTATTTAAAAGGGTTTATAAATAAAATGTTTCGAACCGACGTCCCTTATGGCTCTATCATTTAATTTACTAAGCACTGCATTAAAATCGCAAAATAGGTTCCTTTTTTGGCGATTTATTCTTAATAAGGGCCGGTTATGAAGGTATGTGAAAGGGGTACCTATTTCTATTAAAGGTATATGAATGGGGTACCTTTTCTGCCAAAATGACATACAAAAGGTAATGGGTTGGAGCCTTCCCGTATAAAACTTTGTAGAGTACCCTTTCTCCTCCGGAACCCAATAAAGTGATGCCTGAAGCTGTGCGCAAGTAACGCAACGTGACACCCTTTCACCAGTTTTGTCATACGCTATTCTGGGCTATTGCATGAAAAGATCTGGATGGGAGGGAAGGGGGAAGGGGCTGATGACAAGCCGCTCTCTCGGTTAACTTTTCTCGCTTCCATTTCAATATAATTTACCATGCATGTGAGGCAACTTCGGGCAATTTTTCAGGGGCGGATCTAGGAGGAGGGTGCACGGGGTG
This sequence comes from Orbicella faveolata, assembly GCF_042242905.1. Classification (NCBI taxonomy): domain Eukaryota; kingdom Metazoa; phylum Cnidaria; class Anthozoa; order Scleractinia; family Merulinidae; genus Orbicella; species Orbicella faveolata. The sequence continues at coordinate 27,080,163 of NW_028301564.1, read as the reverse complement.
CCCCCCCCCCCCCCCCACCCGAGATGAAGCCTTCTTCTTCGTATTCGCTTTTAAAATTTGTTTACCTCACCAGTCAGTTACGCCATTCCTTGGTGGTGCACCCCTCCTAAGAAATATCCTGGATCCGCCCCTGTTTTTGTTGTTTCCTGCCGAAATATCGGTTGCCTCACATTCACGTTGGATTACATCGCAATGCAAATGAGAAACGTTGACCGTAAAAAGAGTTTTCCTCAGCTTCCATTATCTGTCAGCTGAAAAATGAAAAAAATACACGCTTTGAACTGATAGCTGAGATCTGCAAAATTTACTGAAAGCTCAGAAATGGGCGGAAATTTTGATTCATTGAATAGCTGAGTATCCAGACGATCCTCGTATACGGTGGCTGCACCCGCAGTGCTAGTGGTAGTCAAAACCGAGCTGTACGTCCTACCGAATCGACATGCTAATAGTCTTTTTCTTCGCGGGAAAAAAAAAATAAAGACAATGCTTAAGGAGATACTGGGACCTCTTCTAATGCTTAATTCGAGAATTTGGGGTTTAATTTGACTGAGAGGAATACACATATTTTGTTCCAAGTCTAGTTATCCTACATGGCGACAGCGATCAAAGAGCGAGTGCGACCCACTTTTGGCGCCAAATTATAAGCTAAGAGACACAAAATGTTCCATATTTTTCACTTCTTTCAATTTAATATGGTTTTTGGAATTATCAATCCCTTTTCGTGAATTTTAATGTCGTCTCCAGGAAGAAAAAAATGTCTGACTTCTATCCCTTTCCTGTTAGCGTGAGGACAGTACAGTTTTTCCTGCCCTGCATGCTCAAAAAAATCGCGCAGAGCGTACTTTAGTGAGCGAGCAATGGTTGCTCGAGTGCGTTTAAAATCTTGGTACATTTTTTCCCAAGGGGTGACTCCCACGTATAAAGGACGGGGTACTCGTCTGAAATTTTAAAAAAAAATCCCTAAGAGGTACCAAGACTCTGTTTTGTGGGTGTGGCTTGAAATTATTTCGCCCGTAAGCGGTACCAATTCTACAACAACACTTTTAGGCTCCTGTCATATTTTCCTTGGCCCAATACCTTAAAAGGTAATGCAAAAGCTCCCGCTGTGGACCCCCGAGGCTCAACACCCTAAGAGGCATCAAAACCTCTTTTTTAACCCCTGAAAGGTACGACGAGCACCCCCCCTTTTTTTATTTATTTATTTTGGGAGTTCCCCAGGGCATATTTTTTAAGCCATCTTCTGTGAAATGACACGGTGAAATGACGAATTTCGACGTACATGCATCTAACGACTGTCTTTACATGCTGAACTGAGGAGAGCGATAAAACCGATAGGTGAAATTCTAATAAGTAGAATATGAATTAGTTTTCCAGTCGACGTTCTCGGCAAGGCGGTCTTGGTTACACATTAACTTTATTATAGCCAGCTCAGTCTTGACTGAAGAACAGGTACCCCCAATCTTTAGCAGTCAGAAAAAGAGAACTTCGTCAATTTGAAAATGTTTAATAAATTGTCCAGCAAAGTCTAGAAAAAAATGGAGTGAAACATGTACAACTCTTGTATGTGACATTTACAGTAGAATCGCATAGCTCAGAGAACTCGCACCCATATTGGTTACCCTAGGCGAGGTATTCAGCGTGGAATTGCGACTCTTGAAAGCGAGGCGCGTTGAATATTGCAACATTCACACAGACAAAAATGAAACGGGGCTATGCGATTCGTGCGATATCGGTTTTTTTCGCGTGAAATTTAACGTGGAATTCACGAGTCAGGTAATGAACTTTCCTGTAGAATATGTACTTCAAAAGCACACACTGTGATAAGAACTAGAAAATTTCAAATTTCTAACATTTCCACCGTGAAAAAAAATCTGCTTCCAGGTTTAGATCTGGTGAATTCACCAAAGAGGCATAAACCGAAAACGAACAAGAATGTGGGATAAGTAAACAATAGCCTCCATTTGGCGCGAAAAGAAGGTATATAAAATGTTTAAAACCGTAGCTTCCATTTGGAGCGAAAATATGCTCGGATATTTGTCCGCAAACATTATCTGTTCCGAGAAGCGAACAGTTTGATCTTAGAGGAACGGATAATGGCTTTATCCTTCAAATATTTATCGCAACACGCAGGATTTGAAAATTGGGGAATATCACTCGAATATTCCCCAGTTGTGGCTGGGGTATGATTCAGTCACGTAACGCGTTTAGAGCAATTGCGCGCGAGCGAAAATATTTGATGGATTATAAGCTCGGATATTTACCCGCGGACATTATCTGTTTCGAGAAGCGAACAGTTTTCCTAGAGTAAAGCTCGAGTAAAACTGTGAGCTTCGAGGAACAGAGAACTGTCCAAGAACAAATATCCGAGCACATTTCAAAAGCTAAATGGAGGCTATTGTGTTTATTATCCTTCAAATATTTTTCGAAACACGCGCAGTTTTTCAAAACTGGAGAATATTCAGTCACATGACGCGTTTAGACCAATCGGGCAGTAGCGACAATATTTGATGGATGACAAAGGTGGCTGATAAACGCGTGACGGCGGCGAAGATTGACGTAACGTATTTAGCTGTTTCATGGCGTCCTACAAAAAGCGACAATACCAACAGATATCATGGCCGGGTAGTCGCAATTTTCCACTGATTGATTAAAGCGTGAAGAAAGGAGAAGCCATTGATACACATATGTATGCTTTCCTCTTCAATTAAACTGGAGCATCATAAACTTAACGGAAAACTTCCCCCACCCCCCAGCCCCATCCCCTTCACGCGTATAACCCTTACAAATAACTGAAAGTTAATTACTGTCAAGTCGGTGCTATTCAGGCTAACCTAATTGATATCCAGGCTTGTAGGTCTAACAAGAGTGCTGTTAACCAGAGCACTATTAAGGCCTACCACAGTCTAACCGGAGTGCTAATTAGACTAGCTGTTTCCCATTACGTCATTCAGTTTTACTAACAACCTAAAGGAAACATCATGTTAAGGCTTATTATTTTTTTAAAGTTGCGCAATTCTTTACGCGCATCCGTAAATAACATTTCTGAGAATTTTCTTCTGTAATTGCAGTTTGAGTTCCATATGTTGTGGACATTTGTCAGAGAGCTAAATAAAAGCTAGAACATCAAGGGTTAGTTTATCAGCGACTAGTTTTCCGCCTTAAAGAAGATCAAAACTAAGCCTTAACGTCAAATCTATTTCTTCGGCATAAGGTGCAAGACAAGTGATGATTGTGTATAACGTCCACTACATCAAGACGTTTAATATGAAGAAGCATCTGCTCAAATTCCTTCAGCTTCATTCCCGGATGCAGAGCCCTGAGCTTTTCCAAGACGCGCTCAGCAGGGTTTGAATTAGCTTCGTATTCCTTCATCCCAGATTCCACTCGTCCAAGAATAGCTAATTCTTTATAACTTCTGTCTAGCTCTTTGCAAATATCTTCCTTCAGGCACAGTCTCTCTCTGTTTATGAGTTTAAAAAATGAGTCATCTGGTAGAGGACTACACGCTGTTGAATAAAGGAAACAGACAAAGCTATCATTAGTTCACGAAGCTACTGTAGGTAGCTACACCAGCGTCACAGTGCTCTTTTGGGTGATTTCTAAATGAGTATCATTTTCTCTACAAGAACTATTTTCTCCTCCGGGAACCAGTCACAACAAATATGGCGACGACCAGTGAACAACAAATACCATGCGCCATGGTAGCTCAGGTTGACTGAGTACGGTCCAGAGGAGGGGGTACTCTACGGAGCTCCACGCTCCGCCCCGAGATCCAATCCTTTAATTTCCCCTTTTTGTACACCATTTTGACAGAAAAGGTATCCTGTTCACATACTTTCACAACTGACCCGTATTATGAATAAATGCGTTCAAAAAGGAAATCTTAATTCTTGTCATTTTCATGTTGTGCCTAATAAATGGGGCGCGTTTGCTCGAAAAATTTTAATTAAAGGCTATTTAAAATAACGAAATGACAAACTAACTTGCCCTTTTTTTCCTACCCTTCTGTGCGCCTGAAGCCTGAGAAAGGTTCCCCTTTCGGGTGGAGCCTCCCCGTATACTCCATTATAGGGAGTACCCCTCCCTCCGTTGAGCGTTGACGGTTAGCTCCTCGCCCCTCACCCCTCATTCGTTGGGTTGGTTCGGTTCAGTATAGCGGAAAGACGGAAATCACTTCATATGCGAAGAAAATAACGTTACGTACCTGGGCAGCGATGCTCGACGTCTTCGTCACGTTTAATTGGTCGATACTTACATGGACGCCGGGTGTTAACTGAAAGAGAAACAGTTATAAGAAACTGGTAATGGAACAGAGTGGAGTCCTATTCGTTTTGAAATCATAGAAACAATTAACAACATCTTACAAACGCCAACTTCGATTTGTGTTATCACGAATATGATTACACATAGAATCGGACGACACGAAGTCCTGTTAACAATTAATCACAACTTAAACAGAATTTGAAGAAAAAAAACTGAAAGTTAAGTTTTTGGTAAAAAAAAAAGGGGTATTATTTTGTCTGCGAGATCCACAAGAGAGGGACTGCGCTATTCAAGTACAACCGTCCGATGGCAGCTCACGCAAATGACGCAAACTCTCCAATAACAAAAGCGTGACGCGGAAACCGTGCAATAAGTGCTCAAATAGCCAATCAGATTCGAGAATTTCTTTATACTTATGATGAAACACGTTGCAGGCTTCCCAATCTCTCCAATTTTCCTAGAGAGACTGCTACTCAAAACATGATCATTGCCAGCTGACTGCATAATTTGTCTCTCAAGGTCGTAAAGTAATAAAAAGGGTTTTGGATAGCATGACAGCCGGCTCTCATATGCTGTGGCACAAGCAAAGACGAAGCTGCGGGAGACGAGTCGGTGAGCGGAACTTGCACGAGAGCCTACCCACAGACTGGGTTTTGGGTAAATATAACTCACCAAGAGCTCACACCATGCATATGTAACAAGAGTAAACTGTTTAAGTGTTTACCTGCAACAGTCGCCTTCATTTTCAGATCTTCTATTCCATCCATCTTAATGTCAATCCCAACAGGGAACTCCGCGTCTTCATTGGTTAAGACTGGATGTACATCTTTCTCTTTGTCCGCAGCCTCCTTGCAACGGGCTTTCAGGGTCAATTCATGCTTGCATACACGAAGTATATCTTTGGTGGGGCTGAGGCTCTTTCTTTTCCCTGAAGGTTGACTGTTGCTTCTCTTCTGCCTTGCTGGGGAGCTGCTGTTGATATTTGTTGGTGCAATAGGTACGTCACGTTTCTCGTCGCACGCCTCGATACTTACAGGAATCTCTGAACATTCGTTACTCTGGTTAGAACTTTCCTGCTCATCGGAAAACTGGATTTGGATGCTTGGAAGATCAGGGGACTGCCCGCGGAGAGGAGTCACGCAAGACGATGACGAGGACGACATCACGCAACGATCTGGAGACCGCTGACGAGGAGTCGCACCAGGCGAAGATGAAGCTGAAGAAGTCACAAAGCAATTTTTAGGTGACACCCCATGACGAGGAGCTGGAATCTCGCAAGTTGAAGATAATGAAGCTGTCTCGCAATGATGCTCATGAGACCGTTCATCAGGAGTCACGCCTGATGAACTTGAGGATGAAGAAAGCGTGACACAATGACAATCTGGTGACAGTCCCCGTGGAGGAGTTGGAGTCACACAAGGAGAGCGCGAGGAAGACACCCCAGACGAAGTGGAATGACTTGGAGAACTCTTTCGGGTTGGCGAACGTCCGCTTTGTCTCTTGCCTTGAAAGTAATACTGCAGTTCGTTCGAAATTGTTTCGGATGAGGACGAACAGTGGGCTATTTTGTCGAGGGTTGGATCTAAAACACACAATGAAAAGAATAATCTTTTACTTAAAATTATACTTCTGAAACTAATTCCATTAAATTGTTGAATGATCTGGATGTTGTCGTTTTACACTGGATAAAGATACTAGACAAAGCGTTTGATGCGAAGCCCAAACAAATAATCCTTTTCTCTGTATTGTTTGTTGTTGTCTTATTGTTATTATTGTTGTTGTTTTTTATGTGAGTTTGTTTGTTTTTCAATTTTTTTTCAATTGTTTTTTGTATTTGAGATGCTGGAAGAAACATGATTTGTCCTCTCAGGGTTTGCATTGTTCTTATGTAATTATTACAAATAGTTAGAAATCAATCGATTTTGACCGCTCAATTTAAAGACATGCATGCCTCTAGTGTATTTGTTCTTCCTTTTCATTGGCCGAGAGCCCACCACGTGACCTGCAAATAACTGCCGAAAAATAAAGGTCTGCCCATGTGTAGTTGTAATCACGCTCTTGAGTGAAAAAAGGCAGGTCGCTTCCCTGAGCTGCCAGAGGGTTAGTGATTTAAATATGAAACAAAACTTGGTAATCGAATGATAAAACAATTATTGAACGCAGTTATTGCAAAATATCGTGATTTGTCAGGAGCCATAATCGGGGATGGAGACCGTAAGCGCGCCATTCCTAGTATTGGGGCTGTCCCTATGATATTATGGCTCCTGGGTTTGTCAGAGTCTCGCAGGTCAATTATTTGCCGAAGCCCTGCTCACCAATGCATGACAAATCACGATGTATTGTTCGAACTCGTCCAGTAATTAATTGTTAATCAATTAGGTGAGTTCGTAACCTAGTTTAAATAAGCAGATTACAAGAGTGTGAACAGGGTACTTCTGCTTTAAGGTACCTGAAGCAGATTGGGTAGTTTGAGTGCAAGCACACTGCATCTTTTCCTCTTCCATGTCCTTGGTCGAACAACTGCAATAGACTTGTTCTAAACCGAGGGAAGTAAAACGATTTATTACATCAAAAGAATAAAATAATACATACTTAACTTGGAGAATTTAATTTAAGAAACGACCACTTAGTCATATCAAGCTGTTCAAAAAACGAGTGTGCCTTTGTTAAACTCTTTTTGTAAGTTTAACAAACGGTTAACAGAGATTCGAACAGCTTATCAAGTTTGAAAAATTGTCCTTCTAACTGACCGGCCGCGTCATGATGTTCGTATTATTAAGTTTTTTAGAACTGATTAGACAGCAACCTACACACACACGATATACCTCAGCTGATTATTCTCTGTACTCTCACTACCTGTTTACTCAGCAATGTACTGGTATTGTATCAAGAAATTGGACGTTTATGTCAAAATGAACCGTGATGACAACACAACATCATGCTCACAACACACCGTGCAACTTCTCACCTGAAGTTGACGACGACTGCACAACTGTTGGTGCGGGATCGTCCCAGGGAGGAATGGGCGTGGCACAATCTGAAAATAACATTATTATTATTATTATTATTATTATTATTATTATTATTATTAATAACAATAATAATAATAAACAATAAACTGAGGGCTATCTTAACAGATCCAAAATAGATTGGTCCTGAACATGTCAAAGTACGGATTCTAGCAATCGAGCTTTTCCACAGTAATTCTGGAGAGAAGTTATTATTTGTCTTTGGCTTTGTTTACAGAAACCAATTCGCGATCTAGCCAGTTTGTTCAATAGATTCACAGATAGTCTAAATAAGTCTACAAAAATCCCCACAAATTATAGCAGTGAATCAGGGTGGATAACACATTTTTTATGGACTACTCACTTGCTGTGTTTGTTACTTTTTCTTCATAGTGATCTTCTGCTGTCATGAAATCGGAAGTAGGCTGGGATTCCAGATCAGACCACAGGACACCGTATTTCCGGCAGCAGAAACCGCTGATTTGCTTGCGTGTTCGCTTATGGAACGACACAAATAAGAAGGCAACGATGAACAGAAACCCCAGTAAACAAAACAAAACAATCCAGCCAGGTTGGGGAAAAGGCCTGTCAGGTTGTGCTATTCAAATAAAAGTCAAGGTAAATTCGTTACTCGTGATCGAAATTTTTGAGCTGATTTAGAAGTATCTACATTGAAGAAATGCTTCTCTGCAGCAATGACAGCGAGATTTTTCGCTTTTTTTGCGAGCTCGATCAAATATCTCAGTCACCTTTTGCTTATTCGATTACTTGTTGTTGCTAAACAATGGTTTAAACCCAGGCTTAATCCAGGAAAATAGTGCTCAAAAGGGCCTGCTGATAACCAATTAGATTGGAGAATTTCTTTCTCGCCATGATGAAGCACCTTACTGTTACAATTGTTCGGTAAGTGTCGTGCTGAACAATGAAATTAACCCAGTCAACCCAGACTTAAAAATTAAAGAATCTTTCAGTGGTTCCTTGATGTGAGAAACACCGCTACGTTTGAAATAGCATTTCTCCATAATAATCTCCATGCCTTTCCTGTAACGTTAGCACTGAGAATTTATTGCTTTATCAAGAGATTATTTGACTCCTCGCTAACGACTTTCTCCAGTAGATTCAATAGGTTATGAAGATCATGACCATCTTACGTTGTACTTGTATTATGGGTTCATCCTTTGGAAGTTCATTTGTTTGGGTTGATATTTGCGCCGTCGTTGTAGCATTCGCAGTAGTCACTGGAAGAGCCGCCGTTGTAATCTTCGGAGTGGTCAGCGGAGCTGTCACAGGCGCTTTAGTCAAGACAGGACGACAAACTCCGTGATATTCATACGTGCTGCAACAAGATAAGAAAGGGTCAGATCAAGAGCACGGAAGAACATAAAACAGACGAAAAATAAATTTCTTCCTAGAATCCATGGTCGATTCCTTTTTGGTCCCGACACAAGTTAAACTGAGGCAGACACATCTTCCGGACTGCAATAAAAGGGAGATGTTCAAAACCATATGGAAGACTGGTCAAATGGAGTAAAACTACAAATATCGCATCTAGAGATAGCCTGCAAACACAGAATCTAGACAGTGTTCAGTCGGTTCTTATCTTCCACCTTTGATCTTTCGGCCAAAAGCCCAAGGAAAAAAGGAAAAATAGCCAGCAGGTAGGGCCAGTGCCTTGGCCTGGCTTCCAATTTTCCGGGACTATTAGTTAACTTTTAATTACAAGAAATAAAGAGAGTACTGGCGGCCCTAGATAACCATAAGGGACTAGAGCAGAGCAACCATACTTAAGATATATTTAACAATTAGACATAGCCCTTGCGGGCTACGGATCAATAGCCCACGAGGTGAAGCCGAATGGGCTACTGACCCGTGGTCCTTGAGGGCGAAGGGTCTAATTGTTTTAATATCACCCAACTAGTCGGACAGAAAAGGCAATAATAAAGTTAGCAAATGCAAGTTGAAGAAATTTTTATTTGGGAATGAAACGAAAGAAAGCGTCACGGTCGATTGCACTAATTTCGCTACTCGAGGACTATTACTAATAGTCCTCTAGTAGCGTAGCCAATTAAAATGCAGGATTTACATTAGTCCACTCTGAGTTGGGTGATACTAATGGGCGAATCTTTGTTTACAATATTTGTCTCATTACCATAAGCGATACAGTTTCTGATGGAGCTACAAAGAGATTAATACTGAATATTGAAAGGGCACAGCACGATTTTCTGTCCCAAGGAATTTGAGCGCGATATATTGAATACTTTTTGTGCGACGAGGGTTTAAAAGCTCAAAATTTTACAAACAATGTATGAGCTCATTAGCGCTTTTGCCACACAGAAATTTTGATGCTTTTGAAAGCCAATTTCTCCTCGAATATTACACCCAAAGAGCCAAAAATTTCACCACTTACTAAGTTCCACAAGCTCTTTAAGTTTTTCTAGTAAAATCGTGTCTAGCATGATGCCTTCTATGCGCAAAGTCGTGTGTTAATGAGGAAAAATGTGAACAATGACGTCAGCAAAGATTCGCCTATAGGTAATTAGTAACCATTATTTAACTCTCTACTCCACCCTTTATATATTTTAGGTCTAAAGAATGATCATCAATGATGGGATGGGGTTATTAAATATGAGTGAAAAAAGTTTGCTTTTAGGGACGGACCATTATTTCTTGGGGGAAGAGGAGGACTAGGCAATTCTCAAAAAAAATTCCTGCACAGCAAAACGCGGCGGCAAAAAAGATCGTGCGAGGAGAGACTAGGGGGAAAAACTTAGCAAGTGTTTTCTACTATCCAGGTCCCATTTTTGAAGTTAAAAAAAATTCATCAAAAAAATCATGCACAGCCTAAATATGAGAAAAAAGTTTCATGCCCAAGAAAATTCCCCAACCCCCTAAAAAAAGAATGGTCCGTCTTTTAATCTGTCACGGATCGTACCCTTGTGGACATTCACAGACTGTGTTACTGGTCAGGGTACATTCCTTTTTCTTTATTTTCCCGTTCTTGCACAATTGGCAGTTGTCACAAGCATCGCTTGACAGCTGTGCTTTAAATGTCACACCTTCCCAGCACTGCTCGCATTGTGCAGCCGACGTCCGTTCTCCTGCGTTGTTGTACCCACAGTTGGTCGTAAACTGTTTTCCTGGACCACAAGCCGGACATTCTACACAGCCTGTTCCTTTTTCATAGTATTTGTTCATACTACACATACCGCAGCTAGCCTGTCATAAACAAACACGTGAACAGTAATCAACGACTAACCTCTCTTCGAAATACCGATATAAATTTAAGTCATGCGCGCGCAAATATTAAATTTTATACTTTTAAGGTGGCTCTTTATAGTTTTACGATCACACGCCGCGCTGAGGACGAAAGCTCAAGTAATCTGTACGCGCTCGAAAGAAAACGTCAGTGTTTTTGGATATTTTATGACGTCAACATAAGCACAAAAAGCAAAACTGACAGTGAATTTTCTCGCGTTTCCTTCGTTTGAAATTCCGTAAAATTTGGCATATTGGTAGTACTGAAATATTTCACTTTAGTCGGAGCTCTTTTTTCAGGGAAATCTATAAGACCAGGTTTTTTGAAACGGTTAAAGATATAAATTTGAAAAAATCGAAAAAACTGCCTTACAAACACTACTTTTTTTCGTGTTTAAAATTCGTATCCCGCTGGAAGCGATGTGCTGTAAAAAATTTTGGAAGATTTCACCGAAGGAAATTCAAGATAATCACAAATAAAGCCATAAAAACAGTAATAAAACACATTTGTTGGGGCATATATAATTCAAGACTAAAGCCCACAATTTTAACGGAGATGATAGCTAAACACTATTTAATCATTGGTTATTACATGTAATAAGTTTGAGAGGACTGGGTGTGAAAGCGAATGCAAAAACAGCATTCAAAACATTAACACGAAACGTTAAGTTCTAAAATCAAGGTTTTTATAACATGCGTTGTTTTGTTATGTTTCTGACCGCAGTTTGTTTTATATTTTTATTCAAAACGTAACACTTGCGCGCGCAACGGCATAAATGATTACCCTATATATGGAGCCACCTTAAAAGTAGAGTGACGCGTGCAGTTGTAAACGGCGTATTTACCCCGATGAAGTTTCAATAAACCATTTTTTTACCACATTTTCTACTAATCTCGCAATTTGACTGGCTAATTTGCCGTTGTCGATAAGAGTCCATGTGTCACGCTCTTGGTCACGCTCTCAAAAAAGAAACATTACGTTGATATTGTGGTAAAAAACAAATCGAATGTGGTTTAGCGTTGTCTGTACTCTTATCGACAACAACATGCGTCATCACAGCGGTCAAAATTTGTTTTGGACTCGTATTTACTCGAGGAGAGGAGAGGGAGCGAGAACTAGTTCCTCTGACATGCGCAATACTTGTTACTTGTTCACTCGCCTTGTGCTCGACTGCACGTTACTAGTTTTGTATCTCTGCCATTCCCGACAGAGTTAAGAATGCTGTAGGCAGTTGAAATATTGTGTTCATTTGTGCTAGTAGATAAAATTAAGGGATGTATAGGTCATAAAAATTCAAATAAGTCGATCACCAGAGACTAAAAAGAAGCAGATTATTAGCTAGCTAACTAGAACGAAAGGAACCTGGGGCTAAATTTTCTCAAAGAAGTGAAGAGTAGTTTTCATAAGAGGACGTTTGGTGGTTGCAAGTGATACTGCAGCCGTTAGTGCCAAATGTCAGAACTTGCGCAGCATGAACCTTTAAAATTATTAAAACTCGACAGAGATCGGCTAAAACCCTAAAAAGTGCTGGAACAGACATCAAAATGATCGGGAATTGAGTGATCTCAAGAAACAATAAAAATATTAATTCAAAAGATATAGTTACAATTTCTCTAGATAACAATCAAATATATATATAGTCCCTACGACGTTTAGTGACCACGTCAGCCAGAAACAGGGTAAGCGAAAAACGAGGTTTTACTGAAATATGAAATTCCTGAGTGCTTATTGTGCAACAAGTCCGCCCTTCATCAATAAAAATTTCAGTTTCAGTCGAAGTCAGCTAGAGGTCGTTGAAGAAAAGAGCGTGACACCGCTACTACAAAACATCAAAACCTTGAGAGCAGGTTCCGTTTTAGGCCTGACATGATCTAGGTCAGTGATAAATTATCATTTTCTACAAGTGAACAAATTAAATGAAAGATCATTTTCTGTTGGAAATAATTAAGGCCATAAAGCCATAGTGAAATTGATCACCAAGGAGAACATGTCTGATGGTGGAGCCAGGTTCTCCCAACTGGTAAATTGTTGGCGCGCGAACGAATGACTTGAACATGAAATTTCTGTCTGATAAAGGAAATCCTGTAATTAACTTTATTGAACGTGGAAACACTTCGGTTTCGGTGCATCTTACAGGACACACCAGCTAATTCTCAGTCAAATCACGAAAATAAAACACTAAAAAGTTATATTGTTGCAACTTATTTCTCTAACTAAGAATGAATCAGTATAAGCCCTGAGAACCTCAGCGAACATGTCAGCCAGAAACAGAGTGAGTGAAAAACAAAGTTTTCTGAAATATGAAATTCCTGAGTGCCTATTGTGTAATCTGCCCTTAATCAGTGAAAATTTCAGTTTCAGTCGAGATCGGCTGGAGGTCGTTGAGGAGTGCAGCCACTGAAATATGAATTGTCAGAAAAAGCCGCGCGCATGAAAATAAATAAATAGTCACACCGAACAAATATTCCGATTCGTCGGCTAAAAAAAGACATCATCTTAATGATAAATTGTTCACGTCATTTAAAATATCGGCGTTACGTATTTAAGTTAAAGTCCTGGAGAATATTGCAATTGGTCGCCCCCCAAATGAAACTGTTGGTAGAACCAGATTCTCCTAACTACATGTGGTATGGTATAATATGCAAATAGTGTTGTTGCACGTGGTAGAATGGCTAATAACACAATAATTCCGACAGTACTTGGTTTGAAAAAGAAACTAAATTAAACGATAGTCCAAAAATCCGACAAACATGACTCCTAAAAACAGATTTAGCAAAAATTAGCATCTTTCTGAGACAAGAATGGCAATTGTTTTATTACAACCTAACCTAGGTTTGACTGAAAATTCAAACTTGTCTTGATTGAATATTACTAGCCCGGTGCTTTTTTGGTTCTACTATATTGACCTCAGTGACACAACAAAGACAGCTTTTAGCTAGTGAACCTAATATTACGAGAAAAAGACTGTTACGCGTGAAATACAATGTTTCCCTTTAAAAACTGTGTCAACAGCCACTTTGCAGTTCTTTAAAAACTTTTTTCGCAGACTTTGCTAAATATAAACCAACTGAACTATGTACCCTGCGCATTAAGAAATATCCATCGTAGTTAAACTTAAAATGCTACAAGTTCCATATCAACAATATTACGAAAATCTTGCAAACTAAAAATTATTTTACCTGTTACCCGCTTCCCCTAAAAATATAAAATGTACTTACATCAGGGATGAACAGCGAGACAATGAGGACAATAAAGATGCTAATTTTCTCCATTTTCTGGTTATTGTACCCGCGGTATTTTGCAATTCACTATGTGAAAGAACAGGTGAAACTGAGCTCAGCTTATTGCGCGAGGCCGAGTTCTTCTGTCAAGAGAGAGATTGAACGAAATGAGATTAAAATAACAGTCACTGCTGAACTATTCTCTTCCTTTCGGGTGTTAACTTTCGAAAGTTAAACTAAAAGAGGAAGTCATGTGAGTTTAACGTAATAACACTAAATTTAGTTCCTTGACCAGTATTCAGTTAATGTCCGTGTAATACAATGAACGCAGACAGAAACGCGTGGGTTTTTCATCAACTTAACTCTTATAGCAGTCATAATTATGAATAGCTTCTCAAACGCGTCGCAGAGGCGTTTCAGGTCAGATTAAACACGTCTCTTTTAGCGAATGACATCCGGTGATTTGTTGACTTCCTTGAACGCATATTACGGGAAGCAGCCTTGTCTAAGGAGCGAATAACAGTATTTATATAAAAGTTTAGAGATCGCTGTCGCTTTTTGAGTCGTCGCTGAGTGTGTGTTTTTCTTTCAGTATTGAAAACCGCAAAAAATCGACGAGATAGGCTGAGCGGACGTTTTACAGGTTGCTTCAAATTCTCTGTTAGAGGTCAACCGTGACTTGCCTCTTTCAGGAAAACATTTGCGTAAGCGACTAAGCGGGAATCCAAAATAGATCATCGTACGTAAAGAAGATATTAATAAATCAGTTCTGAGTGTTCATCAATAGATAAAATTTGTTTCCTCTTACTTCAAGAAACCGAAGTTCTGACAGAAATCGACGAGTATCTACGAAACGTTTCCGAAAAACTTAAAACTGGACAGCTCGATCTTTCTCGGGACACCATTCAAGGCAGTAATTTATACCATCAGTTCAGCGACCGACTAAACAACGGCAGAAAAGGAAAAAGCTACTTTTAGCTATTTCCTAGTTGGGTATTCTGCTCCTCCCAGCTAATTGTCAAACATTCCTTTTACGTTCACAATGTGTTCGCTGCTTTACTTTGAAAAGTAAATCCTGCTACTAATTTTCTAATTATAGTTTTTCTCAGAAATCTGCCTGGGCTAGCACTACACATCACCTTTCGAACAACCAATCGCCAGTGAGGTAAGGATCGGTTCACCTGAATCACTAGTTCCCCCTGGATCCCTCGCAAAACGGTCGGTGTAAAACATCAACTGACCGATAGCGGATGGGGTATAAACCGCGAACTGAACTGAACGGAGCAGAACCATCGCCGCCCACACAGTACTGGTGACTGAATCGGAGCACTTTGCTGAGGTTTCTTAAGTTACAAAAATGACCTGATAAGGGTCCATTACTCTGCATTATCGTCATTTTCAGTTTCGAAAGGAATCCTTCTGCTTATGTTGTTCGCTTTTACTTATGTTGGGGTAAACACGCGACAATTTCATCCGAACACCCATGGGAATTAAATTCTGTATTTAACGCAGGACCGATTTTCTCTATTTTGCTTTTTTATGTCTCGTTTCGTCTGCACATCGTTGTGTCAGCTGATTTTAATTAAAATATCGTGCTACATAAATATTGTTGTTTATGCGCTTTTATTGAGGAATATCTACCATACCGTCACTCATAGTTATGGAAAAACCAACGACGACGTCAGCGACGCAATTATTTTGTTTGAGAGGCAAAAAAAATGTTACCCATGTTAAGACCATTTTCTCTACGCAAAATGTAAGCAACAAATTTAATTGCGTCCGAATATTTGAATGTTTGGTTCCAATATTTTCCTACGCGTGTGTTTGAACTCCAGATATTAAGATAATAAGTTAACTGAATCGCCATAGCCGAATTTGTTACTTTGAGGGTTCACTGACAAACTCATAAACTGAAATACATATGGTTAATTGTAGCATATTTTAGTTCCAAACTTTCATTTTATTTGACTATGAACAAAACTATTGCTCTAGAACAGATAGAAAATATATCACTCGTTTGACGTGTTTTATGATATAAAATTAAGAATGATTTCAGTATTTACCGTACCTGTGTGAGACCGACAAGATCGTGTGAATTTAAAATGCAACTCTGAAACGAAACTATTGAGACCGAAGACAAAGATTTGTTTGTTACTTATTTGAGCATGACAGTATAGGTAAGTTCTTGTTCAACCCATGTCCCCCTCTTCACCTGTGTTTTTTTTCCATTAACAGCGAACAACAGTAAGGCGCACGAAGATGGGGAAAGACGGGGTAATAACCTTTGGCGCCCACCTTGGCACTAGTCAAGCATTTTTAATTTCAATAAATTAGTAAGTTCACCTCCAGTAGTTCTGTTCCAGAGTGTAGCGGCTTCATTTAATGTGAACATCTTCTAAATAAAAGAGTATGACTGTACCAAACATTTCTTATATAGTCATATAAGCCAAACTCAGTTGAACAACAGCGCAAGGCAAGTTGGACTATAATAAACACAGCTGTATAACAATGACAGTATATTACGACTATACTAAAACTTCACACGGTTATTGAACGTTGCCATTAAAATTAGCGTACGTACGCATAGTGAATAACTGAAAGAAATCACCAGAAAAACCCACCGAGAAGGGTTACAAAAACCAATCGACAACTGTGATCTTTACCGTTTCAATATTGAAATAATCAGGTGGCCTGATCTGACCATTTTCAATTCTTTGGATGAACATCGAAGAAGCTGAAAATGCAGTCCTTTATACTTGAGAACAAAATCTTACATTCTATTATCGATAATTGCTACTTTATCTTTGACTAAAAGTTTACATCACTTTGGCCTTTTAGGTGTAGATATAGAAACTGTTCAGTTTTACTTTTTTTTTTGGTTTTCCGCTGTTAGACTTTTTCAAAGTCCATTTTTTGTTTACTGCGTTGGTTACTCGGGTTTAGCGACTTCGTTACTTTCTCAACTCGGCCTGAGAGGTTTTGTAGTGGCAAGTCTATTTTGCTGGGTATTCCTAGAATAATGAAGTAACTTGAACCTCTTTGATGGCATCGTGTTTGTCTCTGTCGCCTGCTCCAGGGGATTCCCCAAATCACGCGATCGCCAAGGGAAAATTGTATCAGTTCAATTTCCTTATGCTGCTGTTGATATTGCCCCGAAACAGTCTTCTATAAACTTCCGATGAAACGTCCCTGTTAGTTTCAAGTGAATGTCATTTCCCTTTTCTCTGGAAACACGTAGCGGAATAATACAAGTCCCTTTAAAATCATCCCACATCCGTCCTTTGGGCGCCGTTTTGCAAACTCGATGGCAAGCTAAAATGTTGCTGCATTTCCTCCCTCTGTTTGTTTCATTTCTACGCGTTCACACGTGTATAGCAGGGGCAAATGCAAATTTCAGAAATGTTCACACACGCGTGCTTTACACGAGTGATCAGAGCTTGCGCTTGCGCGCGGAGATGTCCTCTCTCGAGAAAGTGAAATAGACGAATCAGCTAGGATGCCATGTGATCCACTCCTGGGCTGTTGTTGGGGTAACATAAAAATAAATCCGCTAGTTCTCTGACTGACGTCATAGGTGCGAATCGTCTTTGTGCGTCTTGTTTACACTCAAATTAGAAAGATGAAGGCTTGGGATGGAAAAACGGGATGATCTGACAGACACACAATCCAGTGCAGTGTCTGTCTGGTCGTCCAGCATGATCGCGTCGATTTGACTCATTATTGTGCTGGCGTGACGAATCATTGGCTTGCTCGCTTTTCTTGTTTTCAATCTGCAAGACGTAAAGCCAACAACAGCGTTTCTGAATCGTGACCGTGAGGCCCGTCCACACTGTACTACGCCAAAGGAATCTCAAAACGCCGCTTTATTTCTACGGTTAGGCCTACCGTTAGTCTCCTCCGCAGCCGTTATTAGGGTCGTCACGCAACGCTTCTCCCCCACTAGTGGGGGAGAAGCGTTGCGTGACGACCCTAATAACGGCTGCGAAGGAGACTAGCCTACCGTCCACACTAATCCGTCACGAAAACGAGGCTTTTCGTAAACGATGACATCACGACAATACTGTGATTTCCCTGTCCGAGTTTTACTCAGCCACAAATATAAAATGACCGGTACTTATTGCGCTTTCAAATTCCTCCGGCGTAGTGTGGACTGGGCCTGAGAAATGCGTGCACTTTTGGAAAACCAGTGTCGCTACGAGATTGGTGTGAAACGTTGAACGCATAGCAAAGCTTTGGAAATTTGTAATTGCACTCAGTCCCGTACTCTCACTACCGTCTAATGGTGCCCCCTCTGAGAGGGTCTCAATGGGGCAGTGGCTTTTACGGCTAACGGTTAATTTTTGAGCATTTTTATGCCTAACGGTTAAATTTTTGGCCCTTTTACTGCTAAAGGTTAATTTTCTCCTGTTACGGTTAACTGAAATTTCAATGATTAGTTACCATTGTCTTACAATATAATATAATAATTAA
This sequence comes from Orbicella faveolata, assembly GCF_042242905.1. Classification (NCBI taxonomy): domain Eukaryota; kingdom Metazoa; phylum Cnidaria; class Anthozoa; order Scleractinia; family Merulinidae; genus Orbicella; species Orbicella faveolata. The sequence goes on along the minus strand of NW_028301564.1, from coordinate 27,061,945 downwards.
CTGGAAATATAATTAAAATTGCCATTGGTGTGGAGCATGGCAAAATCATGAAAGAGAATACTATACGGAACATTCTCGGTTGACAAAAACTTAAAATTTATCTGTCTTCTGAGAAAGTATAAGAAACGTCGAAGTGTCGTCGGCTTTGAGGCCATAATAATTGGCCGGAGGCTCGCCATTATCTCCCGTCCGATAATTATCCAATAGATTGTGAGATAAAGTAGATTCATTTCGGGATTTTGTGAAATAATTAACCTTGCCTACCTGCAGACCAACAGTACCCCCGCCAGAAGTAAAAGTGTTACGGTTCCTACCACGGAACCAATGATAACTTTTGACTGAGCTGGCGTCGAGGAAACTTCCTTTGTCTTTGGGCCAGAATTTTCAGCTGTTGAAATAACTGAAATGAGAAATGGAGGAGGTAACTGAATTAAATTCAGTGCTTAAAACTCGCAATTCCATTCAATATATGAGCGCGCTTTCGATATGAGATGACAGATAGCCAACAAAGCGAGTAGCGCCGAGCTGGCTATTGTTTTATTGAAAACGCCCCCAAAATACAGAAAACTGAAATAAAATTTTAAAAAACGCAAAAATATTACGCGTACTTTTACCATATCTATAAAGCATGGTATAATCGCTCACATACCATGATGGCTAAGCCAATTGCATTATCCAAGGATCCAGTTTTCAATTATTTAAGACATCCTACATCTCACATCACACGCTTGTTGCTCTTACTTCGTTACCACGCGGAATTCCCTAATTTGTTCTTTGAAATGCAAGATAAATCAGTATAGCCGAACTCGTCTTTAACACGCTGGGCTTTAGTCCAATACCTTTCAGTGAACAAAGGAGACGTTGAGGGATTGATATAGCAGGGCTTGGAATCGCGAGGTGGAGTGTTTTATTAGCACAGGTTTGCTCTCTGCGCCTAAGTATTTGTACACCAGCTGAGTAAATGGATAGGAAAGCCCAGGAGCTCGACTAAAGGCGCAACTTCACGCGCACGAAACATACCTGAGCAGTTGTATCCATCGCCTGAGAAGCCAGTTTGGCAATGACAGACGAAAGAGTCGCTTAATTCTGTACAAAGAGCGTTCTTGTGGCATAAGAGACAGCTGTTAACAGGTTTACACTCGAGGCCATCTCCATGGAAACCCTTGAGGCATGCACACTTGAATGACCCTAGAGTGTTCCCACATGTAGCATTTTCGTCACACGGATTAACATCTAATGCGCATTCATTGATATCAGAACACTCCCAGCCATCTCCTGTGTAGCCTGGTAAACAAATACAGCTGTGCGAACCATTCGAGTTTACGCAGGAAGACTTGATATGGCACTTATCTACCCCGAGGTCACATTCGTTGATGTCGACGCAATCACTTCCATTTAATGTAAAACCTGATTTACAGGTACAGACAAAGGAACCGAATGTGTTTTTGCAAACCGCTTGGCCGTGACAAATTCCAGTTTCTTGGTGACATCCATCGAGTTCTGTACAGCTTGATCCATTTCCGGTTAAACCTAAATTCGGGCCTATCAGGCACTCGTCAACATCTTCACAGCTGGAGCCATTTCCGGTAAAACCTGTTCTACAAGTGCAGTTAAAAGATCCCGGAACGTTCAAGCAACTTGCATTTGAGTGACACCTGTCAAGCTGTAAAGAGCATTCATCGATGTCTGTGCAGTTGTATCCGTTACCATAGTAACCATGTTTACAGCTGCAGTTGTAAGAGCCAGCGGTGTTATGGCAGAGGGCATGCGTATGGCAGTCGTGTGAGCCCTGTGCGCACTCATCTTCATCCTGACAAACACTGTTATTAACAACAAAACCCGCTGAACAGTTACATCCGTATGACCCAGGCGTGTTGAAGCAATTCGCAGAAGTGTTGCATTTGTGGACGTTCAAGGCACACTCGTCTATATCACTGCAGTCATGCCCGTCACCGCTGAAACCTGCCTTGCAGACGCAAGTATATGGGCTTGACGTGTTGACGCAAGAGGCATTTGAGTGACAAATATTGCATTCATCTGCATCTAAACGGACGCGATAAAAGATAGAAATGGAAATTGTAACCTTTAGCTCTTATTAACCGAGCAGGAGGTCCGTATGGGAGAATCTTGACCGAGGTCCTGACCCGACCGAGGTCAATACTCGCCCACACAGACCGACTAAGCTCGGTTGATAAGATGTTTATTATATGGCAAACAAGACAAATTTGAATCGTTTAATGTAACTGGTTTGTACTAGCTGACATTTTGCTTGCGAATGGCGATAAACTGGACTTAAATTTGCCAAAGTTTTCTCGTCCTTTTTACTTGTTTTTTTTTTTTTTTTTTTTTTTTTTTTTTTTTTTCATCAGGCTCTTTTGGCACTCCCACTAATAATTTTAGAAAAAATAGTCAATAATTTTGTCTTTTAGTTTGCAACTCTTTCACCCCAAATTGTAACCGGTCTAGATGCCGCTCTAGATGGGAAAATCTAGACCACGGTCATGCAGCATCGATTTCAGCCAATCAAATTCGTGAATTCGGTAGTTCCCAGTCCTTGTGAGACAGCCATATAATAATTAACCTTGTTAGTGCAATCTGCACAGTATATAGGTCAACTGATAGGTCCTTTTAGCACAACCTGAAATCCGGCTATTCCACGAGATTTGAGTTCTGTGAAAAGACGCCAACTGGCAGATAGAATTTTGATAGAGACTTGTAGCGAGACAATTTAAGCAGAAATAAAAAACAAACCGCGGTAATAAACATGACGAAATAACGCATTCTGAAAAAACTCTGTCTAAACACTAAGGGCCTGCTTACAAGAAGAGAGGGTTACCCTAGCAAGCGGGTTACCCTAGCACTCACACATTTCCTATTTTTTCTCTTCGTCGTGTTTGCAAGGCAGCTAGCGTTACCCTGGCAGGCGGGTTAACCTGTTTCCTTGTAAACACTCCTACATCTTCAGAAGTGACGGTTAATAAACTCTACATAAATAATATCATGATGGCATTTGTGTTGTTGGGAAATAAGTATTGCTGTACCCTCTTTTCTTCTTCTTCTTTTTAAGGTAGATCTCTTACAAACCTTTAACGACCCGCTCAGCTAACAAACCTCCTCCTACCCCTGGAATCAATAGACCCACAGGTAGCCTCATTCGAATCTGTTTATTCAAAGTGCGAGCAACACTGAATTAAACTATGAAAAAGAAAACGTTTCGGTGATTAAGAAGGATGGTAAATTCTGGGGTTTTCTTCAAGCTCGGAGGTGAAATGAGGAAGACGTATGATGTTCAAAACAACAAAATTAACTTGTTAACTTCGTGGTCCATGTTACAAATGGCTACACACACAATCAGACGTATCGCAAAGGACTCTGGGTACGAGGGCTGTTCGTTATACTTGTTAACTTCGTGGTCTATGTTACAAATGGCTACACACACAATCAGACGTATCGCAAAGGACTCTGGGTACGAGGTCTGTTAGTTACACATACCTGCCCTGATGTTTGATAACACGCTACACGTAAGTAATATATTCCAAATAACAAAAAGTGACCATCTAAGACAGCGCATAACTTCAACACAACAAAACTAGGTTGTTGATAAGTGACAATGTCGTTGGGACATGCTTGGAATATCCTGCAGAAATAAACGAAACAAATAACAGCTGATAGGGTGTGAGTTGAGAATAATCTAATGGGGAGTTCAAGTAACCCTGAGGACAACGTCGATTAAAAGATGAATTTATATCTTACCTACGAATCTCGCGGTACCCTGAAGTCATTTACTTTGTTTATTACTGTCAAAACTATCACAAACTAATCCTGGAACACAGCCATAAATTTGAAATAAAAATTCAAAAAATTACCCGCCGTGGTTCACGTTCTCCAGACAACGCAGAATTTGGTCATTTCGCGTTGTTGTTTTGCAGGGGACGGCAAAGAAATGTACCAAGAATTATAACGCACTTGCACAGCCATTGTTCTGCTCATTAAACCTTTGTTTGCTGACGTTCCCGTTGCCGTTGTCGTCGTGGTTTTCTTAAACTCCCTAATATTAATTGATTTAAAGACGCTGTAACAAAGTAATTGGCCATTTTACAGTTGTCTGCTTAGGGCCTCTTCAAATGAGCCCGGTAACCGGGCTGGCTCGGTTACCGGGACGAATTTTATTGTCTGTTCATATGGGAAATTTCAGCCCGGTCGACCGGGATGAAATTCAAAAAACTGGTGCGACATAAAGTTGAATCGTTCACGGCTATCGTAGCTTTGTTGACTCTTGTAATTTTACTAATAAAGCCAATTCGCATACTTCTGAAGTGAAACGCATACAAGGCAAAAATAATGCCATTTTGGCCGCTGTGTTGCGAAAGCGAAGTTATTTTGTCAAAAAAGTTTCGTCCCGGTCACCCGGGGTAGAAAATTTTCATCCCGGTCGGTGAGATCTCGGTCGCAAAAACCGAGTTCTCGGTAACCGGGCCAGCTCGGCTTCTCATATGAACACATCGAAATTTGTGCGAACAAAAGAGTGGCCAGGCGAGATCTCGGAAACCGAGCCAGCCCGGCTGACCGGGTTCATATGAAGAGGCCCTTGGTGACCTAGCAAGGCAGGAGATGATCTGCGCACACAACTGTAAAATAGGCTTTTTACAAAACTGCAGAAATTCTCGCGCGTTCGATGTCTAATTTTCATTGTAAATATAAGCGGACATAATATGATTTCTGCCTTTTCGTTATTGTAAAAAAAAAAAAAACAAAAACAAAAAAAACAAAACAAAACAAAACAAAACAAAACAAACAAATCGACGTCAGTTTTTCACGCGTGATGAATTTCGTCATGACATAGTGAACGTAGTCTGCGGATTCAAACCCACAGCTACTTTAACAATGTGACAACGAAATTTCTGATCAATAACAGGACGGACGGATGAAAAACTGACGTCAATTCGTTAAATTGAACAATGAGTCATGAAAGGCTTCAATGCTACAATTCTGTACTTGTAAAAGATTTAAAACCCACTATGTCGAACTAGTAGGTACGTACTTGATCGAAAAATTGTAGAGTGTAGTTGTTCACTTGAAAGTAGTAATAAAGGTAATTTACAATTATCGTGAATATTGATTTCGGTTTTGAAAAATTTTTAGTTTTTACAAATTATACGCTGTGAAACTTGAACAGTTTAATTGATCAGATATTTTAGACCTTGATTGATTATCATACGGAAGTGCCATGGGAGCTGCAATATCATGTTACGACAACCAGTGAAAGTAAGGTTCTCTAAAGTTGCTCTACGTCGAAAGAAGTTTTGAATATTATAGAGCATTTTCCTTTTTTCTCTCGAGTCACTCCACGAAGGCTATTCGCGCTTCCCACACTCCGAGCATCTTCCTGATCGACAATCTGAAGTCACAACTTATGGACTTAAGACTGTTTAAAACAAAACATGCCTACAGCTATCAACAACTTTAAAGTAGAAATAGATGACAGTTCAAGCGATCTGTCAGTCAATTTTCTCCTGCGCATCCTGTTAATGATAACATCGTATGGGGTCATGAGCCCTGGCATTAGATTTTAAAATTTCTCTTCCACACTTCTCCCTTCCCACCTCCACTGTTAATGTGATCACATTACACCTCTGTCCACAGTTTTCCCATGAATTTGCATGCATGATCAGCGTGTTTACAGCAACGAATGTAAGGTTCCTCGTCACGTTTTACCGAGATGTAATCGTCCGTGGATGGATTCTGCATGACCTGTGATCAGGCGTTCTTATTTTATGAAATAAAGAACGCTTGATGCAACTATTGGATGACTAACCTGTCGAGAGTCCAGACAAGACTTTCAAGTCCTAGCATCAAATCCACTTTTTAAAAGGGGTTTGCGCGAATAAAATTGCGTTACTATCGAGATAATCTTCTGGTCAATTCTAATATTCACCCTTACAAGTTCTGACATCGATGACTCGTCTAAAGATTGTATATAGGTAGTCACTTCTGTCACACAACGCTTCGCTCTCGCGGGAGAGTTGGGTGACAGAGAGAGGAACAGAACTGGACTAATTATTAAACGTGCGTACTAATGTATGTAATAAGAACGCCTGATCGTTAAGAATGCCTGATAGTAGATTAGTGTGTTAGAAGAATCCTGGTGCACGCTTTCATGACAAATTCTTTTGCCATTTTCCTTCCACCCCTTCTTCAACCCCGCAGCTCTTCTCCTTCCCCTACTAGAAAAATTCTCGATCTGCACGACATTCTTCTCAATCACCTTATCTCCGTTCCCCCAGGAAATCACACGATCGCAAGTAAAGGGCATCAAAGTTTGTAAAGCGGTTTACTTTGAGGTACGTACCGGGAGTACGTGCAGAAATACCTCGAGATCGTCTAAACTGATCTAAGGTCAAAATTATCATCGTGTGTGCTTTGGTCGTCCTCTTTTCCTTTTTTTTTTTTTCGGAGTCTTAAGATTTTCGGCAGAGGCGTCTGCGACACACACAAACATACAGTACTTCATTTGTGGTTATCAAAGAAACTGTTACATGCCGCTCTCAGCACTCTACGCGCTATCGTTCTGAAATTTCATTGCGTGTGATCTTACTGTCTACGGTGGAAATATAAAGTGTGAGTGAATTATCTTTGCATAACGACTGATAGTTTGATCAGACGCGGCTTGCCTGGCGAGGGAACCTAAGAAGCTCTAGGAGTGAGACCGTAAGATGACGCAAATTGACATGACTGAGCAGAACAAAACAAAAGCGTCTCTATACAGTCAATGTTATTAGAACAAATGCAAACCCTGCGAGATCCAATTCGGCAAGGATATCAAAACTTACCCAACACTGGTCAGTAGATATCTCTTCGCTCGTCCATTTCAAAGCAGCACAATACAGAGGGTTATCTGCTTTGCGCTTTGGCGTACGTGATGTTAATTTTAGATCCATTCGATCCTAAATTTGAAAGGTGATACTGACAAGGTAAACTTTTGAACCCTGTTATTTCGTAATAGTTCTCATTACGAGCTCATCACAAGTCATTTTGCGAAATTTAGATAACAGTTACTGCGATAAGAAGAACACAAAGACGTCGCCGTGAACCTATCACGGGAACAGCAGAAATAATCAGAAACTGAATATTAACAGAAATAGTAGGGGCGGATCCAGGATTTTTCTTAGGACGGGGTGCGCCACTAAGGAATGGCGTTACTGACTGGTGAGGTAAGCAAATTTTAAAAGCAAACACAAAGAAGGTTTCATCTCGGGGGGGGGGTGCGCACCCCCTACACCCTCCCCCTAGATCTGCCCCAGAATAATAAAGTGATACAATCCCGGGGAGAATCCCATACGAAAAGCTCGGGGGCGGTCGTCGTCTCGCTTAGTGGTATAAATCACGGATTCTGGTCTCACTTACGGTGTTCGTGACGAAACACCACTATTTTTACGGACCTTTTAGCTGCCAAAGTAGGGTGCACTCGAAGAGAAAACAACTAAAAAACTCTCTTATTTCCGATTTTAGGCTCGATTTCCGCCGGTCTCTCAAGACTAGCCCGGGCTCCTTCCCAGAACAGCGGCTGGTAATCAAGCCCATTCCTAAGTGGTATATTTTAGGGGTCAAATAAAGCTCGACCCATGCCCGGATTGGTCTCCTTTAGGGGTTCAATTCAAATTTTCCGAAGAGCATCCCCGACCTTTTCCTATGGGAGTTCCTCCGGGATACAATACCACTCATCGTTCATGCAAATGACAGGTATAGCCGGGAATCGGGAGCTCGGAGCGCGACTCCTCTAGAGCTTGGAAGAGGTTTGGCCGACACGAAAAGTTTGTGATGAAGACTTTAAATGGGCGGCCGTTGCTACCGAGCGAAGCAAATATACAATGTAAACGGTTCAGAATAAGTAGAAATGGCCTACTTATCCATTATAAGTCGGCACTGGCTCAGTGCCACAGGGTGTATTTGTATTTCTGTATTTTTTATTTCTCCACTTGACTATAGTTGACTTGACGACGACATGAATATTGTTAACAAAACAGGTGCAGTGAAAAAGAATAGGAAAGGGCAATATAAGTAAACTTATTATATGCCCTTTAATTAATACATTTATTTTAGGATAAAAGAAAACTAGTATACGAGAGGAAAAAGTAAACACACAGTTAATACATATATAATGTTGAAATTATTAATACTGAGCAAAATAAAACTGATGAAGTGAGTTTTTAAATAGTTTTCCTCTGTCTATTATGTACAAACAAAGGAATGTCATTTCAATGATAGCATCCAATAAAAGTTAGGCGAACCTTTCTTATATTTTTCTTCCAAGGGATTTTGGAATCAGGTGTTGTAAAGGACGCACTTCGAGTAGCGTAATTATGTTGCTCAAAGACTAGAGACAGGATGAGATCTAACCATGCGACGTGCATCTATGAAGCGCCAGAACTAGAATTATAAAATCAGTTGATGAAAAACATCTCTTTGCAGATGATAGAAAGGTGGGGAGAAATTTGCATACTTTTCTGTGACGTAGTTTTGCGTCATGTTTCTATTTTCGGCTGGTCAGCAAAGATGTCAAGTGTCATAAACGATGGGTGTGCAAGCGAGTCGACCGTATGCCTTGAAAGTTTCGCCCTGAGCAGGACTGCAGGAAAGCCAGGTTCTTTGGTGATTCAGGTAACCAGCCCGTTGCTGTTTATGTGTTGAGGGTGACTTCTATGCAAATCAGGCTTCATTAAGTTCATTAGATTCGCCAGTCCGTTAAATTAGTAGTTCTAGAAGGGGCAATCACTTAACGCAATGAAGTTCCATGAAATATTAATTGATGTCTCGAGTTCAATTCACTGATAATTAGTTGGGTTAAATATTTTCTTAACGGGTCGTATACATAATGGTGTCTAAAGGATCAACAGTTATTCATGGTAACTCATGTGATGTCTACGTGCATTTAGGCAATGACGTCTGTGCTAAGCACTAAGTTTATAATTGCCGATAATATGATTTCCATTTCTATAGGCGTCTCACTTAATAGCCAGCTGATTCAACTGATATGAGATGTATATTTACGACTTGCTGATCTTTGTGGGTTGTTTGGTAAGTTGATTTATACTAGTAATAGTAATTGGACCGAGTGGAGTGCAATTCAGGAATTAATCGGGCGAGTAATTTCAAAATCGGACGAGCGCGAAGCGCACGGCCGATTTGAAATTACGAGCACGATTACTCCTTGAATTGGACGATACGAGGTCCCAATTACTAATTAATCGTATCTATAACACATTTCGGAACTAAAATGTCTTTTGAGAACTTCTTTCCAAGGAAAACGTTTGTAGCGCTTTTCATAAACTTTGAAAACTGTAGGATACAGTGCAGAGGAAGCCATTAAAAGCGTGCGTTGATTGACGTGCGAATCACGTGGGTGTCCAGTTACAAAAAGTTCAAATCAGATACCTGTAACTGGACACCCAGGTGATCGCGCGCCGATTATGCAACACAAGTAGAGACCCTGAGAACCAATCAGGATGAAGAATTTTGTTATAGATACAATTAAAAACAATATTTGTGTTGCATATTTCACGAATTAGTGATTTCATTGTAATCTTTTACGTAAGTCTATATAAAACTTGTGATTGTCTTCCTTTTTATCGCTTTACTGGATGATTGATACTCGGAATTCGGACCAGTGGCAGGCTTTATCGTCAAGACTATTCACTTAGTGTCTATGTACATTACATTGTATGATATTTCATGCAAGCTAAGTTTCTGTAGCTCAATTCAAGAGTACATGAATTAATGACCTTTTAAATGTGTAAACGGTTTTATTAATTGAAATGATCGTGGGGTGTTTTGAATTCTGATTATTCCGTTCCTTGTGTATATATACTGGGTTTTATGGCAGCAAATTAATGTCGTCCATGCATTACCCTGCCAAAAGGGTTTGAATGATTACAGAATTCCGTAGGCATAGAGGGGTGAACAATTTGGACTTCTGAGGGCAATGGGGGTGATTTCCGAAGGCAAGTGGGGACTGGCCACCCATGATCATTTGGGTGCATAGATATTTGCTGGAATTGCCATTTTTGCCAGTGAAAAAGGTGGGTTGGGTCCACTTAAACCTACTAGTTCTGTCACCATCACAAACTTGGGAGGCAAGTTCATACATCAGATAGCGCAATTACCTTACTGCACAGTGTGAATGATACTTGTACCTTTAAATTTAAATTCAATGAGAATGCTTTGATTTTCCTAGTTTAACCTTGAAAGTTAATGTAACGGTGACCTTAATGAACAAGGTACACTGTTGTCATAAGATGGAGTTCAACTGTATTGTACAAGTTATTTTAATGGGCATATATACATGTAATGTTGTCTTTTTGTTTGTCTACTAGGTATTATATGTACAATGCAAAACAATCTGCAAGAAAGACCAGTACACTGTTCTCAATTCAGATGGCAGTTTTAAGAGATGTTTAAATTGCCTAACCTGTCATCCTGGTCGTGGATTGGATCCGCCTTGTGGCAGCCATATTCAAGATCCACCTAACCCTGATTGTGTAGCCTGTCCTGCAGGAAAATTCTCTGACGAACTGGACTCAGCTCCTTGTCATAGCTGTCAGAAGTGTGTAGCGTATGAAATCATAACTGCACCTTGCACCAATAGATCGAACAGGATTTGCAGTGGAACTTGTGAGGCAGGATACTTCTATTCCAAGAAAGATTCTACTCATAGCTGTCAAAAATGTTCTTACTGTTGCTTTGATGGCAAAGATGAGGAGATATCAGAATGTGCAAACCAAGGCTTGAAGGCTTCCAAGCAGTATTGTCGCCCGAGGCCAGACAAGGATTGTAGTCCTGGTTCATCAGTGATCTCACCTACCATTCATACAACTGGAACTGAGGCTTCAAGAAATGGCAGTTCTATTTCTGGAGGTGTGATTGGAGGCGTGATTGGCGGCGTGGGTTTTATATTTGTGGTAGTGATTACATTATGTTTATGGTGGTTACACCGAAAGAAGACAAGGGGAGTGTCAGGTGTGGAAGGGAATACATGTAAGTCCCATGTTGTATGTGTTAATGTGACTTATTGTAGGGAGAACATGAGGAAGAAAGAGATATGTGGAGGAGCAAAACGTACCAAACAAGAAAATTTTTATTTGCTTTTACGATGTAACTGGTTTGTACTAGCTGACATTTTGCTTCCAAATGGCAATGAGCCGAACTTAAATCTGCCAACTTTGCTCGTCCTCTTTACTTTTTTTCCTCATCAGGATTTTGGCACTTCCAAGAGACAAAAATAGAAGAGTTTGCAACTGTTTTACCAGAAAATGTAATAGACCTAGATGCCAGTCTAGATGGGAAAATCTAGACCGCAGTAAATATTGATGTCAGCCAATCACATTCACAAATTCAGTAGTTCCCAGTCCTTGTGAGACACAGCCATATAATAAATGTTAAATATTGCCATCCAATTTGCCAACCAATTTGACTAACTATAGACGAATCAAAACCGACCATGAATGACTGATGACAAACTTTACATGTGTCTTACAGCCAATACCATCATGGCTAAACTGACCAATCACATTTCACAGACCATAATGATAACATCATCGACTGACAAATGCAGTGTTTCAGCCAGAAAATTTTTCTTGAGAGCCAAAGTGGCCCCTGAAGACCTTTTATAGGGGCCAATAAATTGAAAGCTACAGAAGGAAAAATGCGTCAGGGTACCAAGGAAAATAAAGCAGTTTATTTGGATCAGGGATTAAAAAATTAATTTAATAGTTAGTGCTTTTTGAAGTGTTTCTACTCAATAAATTTCTTTTGAATCAGATACTAGTATGATCCGTGTATTACAAGAGAACAGTCCTTAGGCATACATGACATAGTCAATGATCAAGGGTTTGCAATGCATTATAGTGCGATTTCAAACTTGGAAGTTTTCCAATGTGAGAGAATCAATACAGCAGAGCAAAACGATGGATTGACTTCTTTTCTTATGTTGAATGTTTTAGAAGCAACGATCTTTCAATATGATTGTCTAGAAGGACAATGTGTGACAAAATAACCAGATTGATTGTCAACACAGAGAAATGTAGTCACCATTATGGTGACTAAACCAGAATTTTTGCCGAATTTTGGTCACTAAGGATGAAATATTAGTTACATTGGTGACCGTATCGGTCACAATTTCGAGCCCTGGGATGGCTTTTAAAATACTACGCCTGGTTAAGCCTGTAGTCTTGTAAAAGGAAAGGGCCAAATTGGCCCTTTCTTCGTTTTTCTGGGGGCCATCTCTGGTTGCCACGCGGGCTTCCCGCAATGGCGCGCTCTGATGGAAACACTGCAAACGCTATTCACTTTACTCTGAAGATGACTTTCGCTCAGGTTGTCAAAATGCCAGTCACCAACAACAGTTCTCTTCAGAACCTCCCTCACAAAGACGATCACATTAAACAAACTACTGATACTCCTGGGTTCAAACCATTTACTATACTAATTTTTAGACGACAAACAAGGGTCAATACCATAGATAGTTAGTTATAGAGGGTTAAAATAATGTAAGTCATTACAGATCTACATGTAGAACGCTATTTAGTATTTAGTTTGCGGTCAGTATAAAACACAGACTGTGGACTATGGTCTGGAGTGTTTCAGCCAGAAAATCTTACTTGAGGGCCAAAGTAGCCCCTGAAGACCTTTTTTAGGGGCCAAATTTTTAGGAAAGGGGCCAATAAATTACAAGAGAACAATCCTTAGGCATACATGACATAGGCAATGATCAAGGGTTTGCAATGCATTATAGGGTGATTTAAAACTTAGAAGTTTTCTGATGTGAAAGAATCAATACAGCAAAGCAAAAGGATGGATTGACTTCTTTTCTTATGCTGAATGTTTTAGAAGCAAAGATCTTTCAATATGATTTTCTGGAAGGACATAATGTGTGAGAAAATAACTGTTATTGATCATCAACACAGAGAAATGTAGTCGCCATGACAACTAAACCAGAATTTTTGCCAAATTTTGGTTGCCAAGGATGAAATGTTAGTTGCATTGGTGACCATATCTGTCGCAATTTCGAGCACTGGGATGGCTTTTAAAATACATGTACTATGCCTGAGTCAAGCTTGCAGTCTTGTATAAGAAAAGGGCCATCTCTGATTGCAACATGGGATTCCAGCAATGGCGTGCTCTTGGGGAAACACTGGTCTGAGTATAAAACACAGACTGAGGTATAAAACGCAGACTAAGCATTATGGACAGGTATAAAACATGGACTCAGGTATAAAACACGGACTGCAGACTAAATGTGGCCTACTGACTGCAGACTGGGCATAAAACATGGACAAAGGTACAAAATGCTGATTTTCCTGCCAAGTGGCCACAGTGCATGAAGGGAATGGTATTTTCGCACCATAAATGTCACTTGGTAAAACTGCAATCGTGCTATCACCCCAAGATGGCCGGCATTGGAGGTAAGGACTGTGATTGTTGTACATATATTATATTAATTCTTCTTTTCTAGGAGCAATCAGTAATTTTCAACTCCAGGTAGGGAGAAATAAAACAAAATAAAGGCAATTATATCAAACATATGGAGTTGAAAATTGTCGATTAACTGCTTCCCCATGAAGATAATAACAGCCAGTAGGGCACTATACTCTACTATACTATCATAATTTTGCTATCTTGGGAATCGAAACCCTGCTAGAAAAGAAGAATTAATATGTGAAACAATCGCAAAGGAAAATCAGCATTTTGTACCTTTGTCCGTGTTTTATACCCAGTCTGTGGTCATTAGGCTGCGTTTAGTCTACAGTCTGCATTTTATACCTCAGGGTCCTATTTTATACTCAGTCCGTAATGCTTAGTTGGCATTTTATACCTCAGCTCGTGGTAAGGTTCCTCTTAAGCGACAAAGCAGCCAAGACTCACAAAACAGTGGTAAGAATCTGCTAGTTTTTAAGCTACATGTGAATAATAAATTAATTAAAACATTTTCATTGTTAACTTTGGGAGACCCAGCAACCTAAAAATTTATGGTTAGGGTCTTGGAATTGTACTCCAGATTGTGCACTGGTCCAGGTCTGTGCACTGCAGCAAGTGTGTTCTTGTCAACTCCCATGCCTGCATTTTCAATTGAAAATAATATTTCAATTATATGCCTACTCACATCCATGGATCAATCTCTTGTTTACCTTAGCTGAGAAACTTGACCTATTGCAGCCTTAACAGGCACATTTTCAAAAGATAATTTCATGAGAACTTAAACCAATGCAAGGAAAGTAAAGATCCTCAATTCTTAAATTTTCAGTCAAAAGAAATGTACCAGTAACATAATTGTACATCCTGAGACTGCATAGCCTGTAAACAGGCTCTCTAGTCGAGGATGGGGCAAAGAGAAGGTGGGAAAAAAGATAGGAGGGGAGAGAGAGGAGAAAGCCTGTAGCAGACTATTGAAGCCACCGTTCAGCCCCTTTGTAATTAACGTGTCATTAATCTGTCAGCAGCATGTCATAATCTCCATGTGGATGCATTGGAATGTAAATAGACTGTACAAGAAAAGTACAGTTCAAGGGAAAATATGCAGTTCTCCCAAGCTTTTTGTAAATGGAGTGAAATGGAGCAGGTCAAACCCCCATTGTCTGTTTTTGTATATAATTATGTAAAAAGTCTTTCACTTGTCAAACTAAAAGAGCAAGTCCATATGTGTCCCATGGTGGGACAAGGACTGATGATGCTAAAAGAGTAAACATGTTACCAGTGTTTGGCATGTCCGAAAACAAGAAGCTACTTGAGCTACTAGACAACATTGTTGTGGCTCATATGCTAGAAAACCTGGGATTTCATGCAAGAAGATTTCTACAATTGTTAGGCTTGATATGTCCAGCAAATGTACAAATGCCACAAATGGTAGGAGTCGTTGAAGCCTGTCGACTCCATTTTACACTAAACGTTTCCCAAATCCAGTGGGAAGAATTCCGAAAACATCCATTTTCTCTGGCACAGATGGCAAGCAACGTTTTTGTCCTACTTTCAGCTGTGTAAAATGAATGAAATCCCTTAGAATATCGCTCCTCTTTCAAACAGATCATCTGTTTACCGCTCACTGCCAGAAGATGCCTTGCGAGACATGCAAATTTTTACTGGATGGGGTTGGCAAAAGGGATATCATGCATTCAAACCCGTCAACAATCAGTGATTTGACCAATTTTAGGTTGCACTAGATAAACTAGTGCATAGCGAGTGCCTTAATGGAACGGCAGCATACAACCTTTGTCTACAGGCTCCGATGCCACAACCCCCACTCCAATCTCCCCTCGGCCACTTCACTCTCAGCCAGTTCCTTTATGGCCTCTCCAGCTGGAGCCTGTTCATAGGCTAAAGGAACTTCAGGGATCTGGGAATGTTCAAGACATCTTCACAAATCTTTGGAATGTGATCTTTGGATTGCTTCAGGGTCTTTAATGTGAATCCTGGCACTCCCAGGTAAAAATTGAAGTCTGTGGGTCTGAAAAGTTGTCTGACAGGTGCACTGTATATTTCATGTACCTGCACTAGTACTGGGCAGGACACTTTTTCTCTGCATGCTTCATATAGGTGCTTCTCAATTCATGGTAAGGGTCATCACCTGAGCTTGGTTTCTAGACATAAGATGATACCAGTACTGATGATACAGTACTTTCTGCATGCACATGATTGTATAATTATACCAATGACAACTTATTACTATTAATAATTATAACTCATGTGGACACATTATGCTAGATGTCACACACCTGCAGTTTGAAAATGTCGTTCAGGTGCAAACAGGACAATTTCACACGCATGACTCACAATTCTGGACTACATTATTTTACTTGTTGCATAATCATTAAATAAATGTGAAAATTGGATTCAATTTCCCCCCAAAATAGTCCTGACCGGTGAACACTACTAAATGTCACGTTTTAGTCCTAAAGCTAGACTGAAGAATATGGTACCATGATTGATTTGGCACTTCAATTCACACCACTTATTAATACTTTTGGCAACCCTTAAAAATCAGTGAAACATCTTCAGGAATCTTCACCAATGTTCACTGAAGTCACTGGAAGTTTTTCAGTATTATATGTTCAGAGGTCGTTGGATTTTTTGTTACAGAAATTTAGGTAAAATGAAAATCACATCATTATGCAGTTGACTAGTAGGAAAAGTTGTCAGGTATATACAAAAGTCATGTATTCTGCAACTGCATTGTAGAGTTGTGTAGAAATCTCAAACCCTTGTTCAAGGACATTAATATTATATGAACATGGTGACTTCTTTATCTAACCACTAATAAAGCCAATTAATTCATCAGGTGATGGAAAGACTGGATTCAAGAAGCGCAGAACCTCATTAATATCAATAAAAGCGGAGGAGCTGGCCATGGCGATGCGTAAATTGTCTGACAGAAGCAATCGTCTTATAGAAGAGGTGTGGTAGAAATTAACTCTCAGTTTTCTCAATTACTAATTAAATTAACATATACATGCATTAAAATATTGTGTATAGCTTACAATTTAGTTGAAATGGAGTTTTCATCAATTTACATGTAGTAATAATTAACAATTAGATCCGTAGCCCACAAGGGCTATTGACCCGTGGCCCTTGAGGGCGAAGGGTCTAATTGTTTGAGTATCACCCAACTAGTCGGACAGAAAAGGCAATAATAAAGTTAGCAAATGCAAGTTGAAGAAATATTTGTTTGGGAATAAAACGAAAGAAAGTGTCACGCTCAATTGCGCCAATTTCGCTACTCGAGGACTATGACTAATAGTCCTCTACTAGCGTAGCCAATTAAAATGCAGGATTTGCATTAGTCCACTAGTTGAGTGATACTAACATTGATTAGTATCAACGAACTAGTGCAAATGCTGCATTTTAATTGGCTAGGCTACTAGCTAGTTTAGAGGACTATTAGTGATAGTCCTCGAGCAGCGAAATTGGTGCAATTGAGCGTGATGCTTTCTTTCATTTTAATCCCAAATAAATATTTCTTCAACTTGCATTTGCTAACTTTATTATTGCCTTTTCTGTCTGACTAGTTGGGTGATACTAAAACTTCGCCTCATGGGCTATTGATCCGTATAACCCTTGCGGGCTCAATCAGGGTTTAATTGTTAAATATTTAATCAGTATTCATGAGGCGTGGTTTGCACTTAATCTATTTTAGCAAGCTAGTAAATCTTTAAAACTTTACTATGAATTGTATTAGCTAAAAGATGATTTCTGCAGAACGTTCGAGCAATAAATGGCAAAAACTAAGTTACCAAAAAAATAACCTCATGGCACAGTAATATTTTGAATACGGTTAAGAAGAAGAACTCATTGAGACTTTAATTTAGCTCTCAAGCTGACCCCGTGAGGGAAAATTGAAGTTGAAGTTATCCATAAATCAATTAAAACAGAAATTTCACGTCAGTTAAAAACACTAACACACCCCTCAAGCACTCTTACGAGGTTTCACATTTAAACTTTCTTGAGAATGCTTGAGAATTCAATCGCGAGGTCACTTAACAAAATGAACTAAAGTGAGTTGTTTTGAATACATAAAGTTTTCAAAAGTTACCGCGCTTTGGGTAGATTTTTAGAAAATAATTTTTGCACTTATTGCTCAGACTTTGAGCGGAATCCGTCGTAAGCTTCTCTGTACATAAACTTAGATCGACAGAGTTGTCGAAGATTGTGTACATCAGAAAGTTATGATCTGGCGACCAAAATTTTGGAATTAGTTGCCAGCCGGCTCTGTCATGAAAAAGTTAATTTGAAGCCCTGGACTGCAGCCACAATTTCTTTGATTTTTACTGACATTTTACTCACAGGGTCCGAAATTGCAACCAGCTTGTCACCAATGCAACTGAAAATTGAGTGTTGGTGACCAGAATTTTGAGGCTAGTCGCTATTATTAGGCGACTAACTTTCAGTGTCTTGAACCGCATTTTGGTTTTGTTTTAAATCGAAGAACTTTGTGTTTGGTTTCAAGCAAGAAACTTAGCCCTAGCCTTGTCTCTTCAAAGTTTTTGGCTTCCATGTAAAATACTTTAGATCAAAAATGATGGTAAGAATACTGTTAAGTGACACCCAACAGTTATAATCCACACACTGTAATTGACATTTAGTGACACTATGTTTTCAGCGGTTTCAACTGCCAGCCATACCATGGGTGTGTGGCAGAAACACGTAAGAAGAAAATGATGTTATGTTCAGTCTCCAAACTAAGAGAGCTATCTGTTTGATGAAAACTCCATTTCAACTAAATTGTAAGCTATACACAATATTTTAATGCTTTTATACGTGGAATCTGACTCTTGCGATCGTTCAGGAGTAGGAATTTTTTCACGCGAAGAAACGTCTTGAGTTTCGCTGTGAAGGGAAAATTTTATAAACTTCTAGAGTTGATAAAACATACGTTCTCTTCTCGTTCTCGTTTCTTATCCTCTTCTTCTGCGAAAAACATTGAAAATTTGCCGGAAATGAACTTAAAATGTATGCTTCACTCGCTGAAATTTTCTTTTCGAGATACGAAGGAAAATATACTTTGGGGCGTTCTGAAGGCTTGTTTTACTTCAACAATAGAGCTCGTATCATTTACAAAGGGGTCTCAATTGTTGCCTCCTGTGGGAAATATCCTTTGCAATATCCTCTCAATTCCACCGCTTGTGCACCCAAGTTAGTAAGAAAATAATTTTCGTTTTCATTTTGTTTTTTTCGATTTTCAAAACGCCTTAGCTTAGAGATGTCGCAGACAATGAAAGAGCACACTCATAAACAACATAAAGGAAACCCATGAGATACCGATTGAGTTAAAATGTTATCGTTACCGCCTCAAACGAAGAAGGCACCAAGGAAGTAATGCTTAGAGAGTGTCAAACGTTTTCCGCGTCCAGTGAAAGCAACTTCTTCAACTTCTTCCCGCTGCAGGATCCTTTATCGCTAGCCAGCTAACGCATCAGCCGAATTTTGAAACCTTTTTCTCCCCAGCATTTTCCTCTGTTGTGCTTTTGTCGCACTTGCAAAGGGACACGAATGTTGGCGCTTCTTCAACGACATTTTTATAGTTAAATCAACAATCTACAAACGGAGAACACTCAGAACAGCTCATTGACTACCAAACACAGGCGTTTGATAATCATTAATTAAAACATATGCCGCAATCTGTGACGCGGCTTTTTAATGCAAGTTAACTTCTCGTGACAACCCACTGACATTTATCAATTAGAGGTAATTAATGGAAAGAAACGTTTTCCGTTGATAACTTTGCTTAGAATCAATGTTTTTCTTTGGAATCTTTTTTAAATGAAAGATCGCAATAAGATCTACCTGAAAAAGCGAAAAACACTTTTTGTTTTGAAAATGGTCAATTTTGGAGTATACTGATACCTTAATGACCTTGAATTTCAATGTAGCTGTGGATCTGCAGACTACTTTGACAACGATATGACAAATTCATTGTCAATAATAGGTCAGACGCATGAAAAAGGTCAATTTGTTTTTTTGCAACAACAAATAATTTGTTTGCTCTTGCTTGTCACATCAACATCGCGTAAATGATAAATTTATGTGTCTGTCTGCTTTTAATATTGTCAGTGAAAATTTAGCCAATGAGCACACAAGAATTTCTGCAGTTATTGTAAACTCATGCATTAATTGTTGAGCTACATTGCAATTAAGGATTGCAACTTGCAAGTTTTTTGTCTGAATTATTTATGTCGAGAAGCACTTGGCAGCACCTGGCACTGTGCTTCTCTACACACTTTTCTTGTGTTCATGAAAATTCCAGCACAACATTTTAATAACAAACATGTACACAGATATATAGCAACTATTCCCTCTCTCTATTTTCTCTTTCAGGAGACAGATGAGTCACAAGGTAAGGAATTACTTTTCGTTACTTATAGATACTGAGAGGTAAAATCATGAGTTAATGCCTCATGGTTAGTGCACTCGACTCCGGATTGAGCAGTCTAGGTTCGAGCCCTGGCCAAGGACATTGTGTTGTGTTCTTGGACAAGACTCTTTACTCTCATAGTACCTCTCTCCATGCATACCAGCAAGTTTAATGCAGGGGAGTAACCCTGCAATGGTCCAGCATCCCATCCATGGGGAAGTAGGAATACTCCTAGTCGCTTCATGCAACAGAAACTAGAGATAAAGTCTGGCCTGATGGGCCACTTGGCTCATAACATTTTGCAGACTTCACCTTTTCACCTTTACTGATAGTTTCTGTGCGTCTCTTTCTCTACCACCAACCCAAAGTGGGCAATGAAATGGGCAAATAGGTTTGTAGGTTAGGATATTAAAGCTGTCATTTTACTTCTTTGACATTTAGATCAGTAAAATTAGAGGATGGTACATTTAAGAGGTTGGCATGAGCTAAAATTGTCAGAAATTTGTGGTGGTATTCAGGGCTGTCAGTCTAAGAAAAATAACAAGGAGCCTAAAGGCTCCCAACCATGACCCTTCCTTCCTGACCCTTCCTTCCTTCCTTCCTGACCATGGCCCTTCCCCTCCTATGGGTCCGGACATGCTCCCATGGCAAATTTTAAAAATTTTACAGCTGTAGAGTTCTGTTTTTCTGCCTTTTGAAGCATAACATTAACCCAACATCCTTCAGTTGCCAAAAAGTGATCATTCTTTAGATGTGAATCATAATTCGATGTCATTAATCAATTAATAAATAATTATGTTCTACCAACAATTCATAATTTTATTTGGCATTTCAGATTTGCCTTGCCTTTCTCAATTCAAATAGCAACAACAGTGATTACATACATAAACTCAGCAGCTATCTTAAGAAGGATTATTGGACAATAAGGTTGTCACAAAACTGACTCTGACTAAAAAAGTATTGAATACTAGTCAGTGTCACTCAGTTCACTGTCAGCATCTGAGCCGTAATCAGAGTCATCTTCATCTGGAAAAATACGGTTTGCTCATAGTATATCTAAAACTCGACTTTTCAAACAATAAATTAGCAATTGACCGCACAAGCAGCAGCATGTCTGTGTCTGTGAATAATATTCAAGCTTATATTTACATTTTCACTGGTTTGTTGTTTACATAAAGCTGAAACTTGAAACTCATGCAACGGGGAAGAAATTGGTCATGTGCTAGGCAACCAGTTAAAAAGTTGAACCGATTGTTCAATCCTTTCTTCGAATTATGTGTAAAATTGAAGAGGTTTATTTATATAAAATAATTTGAAATGATTCGGACCTTTGCTATAAATTCGCCTTGAACAAGAGAGTTCGATTTTTGCATGTGTTAAACATTGTTGTTTACAAATCACCTGTACTACGATAATAAGCTTATAATTAATCGGGTCTTTGAAAATATTTCACTCTTCACTGAACATGAATAACAATCGTTCGTTGCCTTCTTTTTTTGAACAAAAAATCTAGAACATTTTGTCTATACAAAATATTTTGAAATGTTTCGACTCTATACATGAAATCGCCTTGAACAAGAGAGTTCGATATCTACATGTGTTAAACATTGCTTAATCATATTTAAAAATCTTGACACAGCTATGATAATAAACTTAACTGGGTCTTGAAAAGATTTCACTCTTCACTGAGCATGAAGTTAGCCATTCAACATTCCAAAAAGAAATGGTTAAATCACTACTTACCTCTTGACTTTTTCTCAGGCAGAGGTCGAACAGGAAAATATTGCGCGATGGTTCTTTTGTCGGTAGCCATCGCAATTCTGGGAGATTTCAAGATGGGTTTTCATGTAGACCGTCAATCAGTTTTCCTTTTGCAATGAATCATGGGGCGATACATGAGCAGTGTCAAGGAAGGAATAAGACAAGGAGATTTTCTTTTTTTTAAAAGAATTTCAGTTTTATTTTTGGGAAGGCACATGCAGAAATCAAAGAAAAGCAACTTGCATTCAAGTTTTATTCACAAAAACCGCATTAAAAGCCCAGAGTTGAACAGCCGGGCAAAGTTGTGCTCACAGGCAGTCAATTTGCCCGGTGCCCGGCCCTTAATGAATCCAATGGAGTGTGAACAGGGTACTTCTGCTTTAAGGTACCTGAAGCATTTTGAGTACTCTGAGTACAAGCACACTGCATATTTTCCTCTTCCATGTACATGTATGTTATATTTTATGATGCACAGTTGAATCACTTCTTGTCTGTGAAATTTTATTTTCAGGTACTGCTGAAAGACAGAATATCGATGGTACCAACAGTGGTGCTAATCTGAATCAGAACACTACTGCTGTGAATGAGCAGGCAAACCAGAATGCTACACATGGCTCTTTGCCTAAACGAAATAGTGTAAATGTACCTGTTGCTGCTTCTGTCAATTTGAATACTCCTCAGGATAATACTAGTGGTAGAATACCTGGAGATGATCCAGCAGCACTTCATGGTGTCCCTGATGCTGCTACATGTAAAGCAACTGTTAATGATGAAGCTGCAGCCAGTGATCATAAGGATACCACCAGCAGTGGTCCAATGCGCAGACTCAGTCGGCAATTCAGCAGAGATTCACAAAAGAGTGGTAATACAAGCCAATCAGTCTTTTATTTTTTCAATATATATAACTTACAGTACATTTTAATTTTAATGTGCAGTGTTATTGTGTATTGCACATGCCATTTACATTACTCACACCTACATGTACATGTAAATTGTACAATGTATGTTAATTATACTTGTAATGAATTTAAAATAAGTGTTGGTGTAGATGACATGTACTTGGTGGCTGTACTGCTCTCTCACGATTAATAATAATGCATTAATAGTAATAATGATAATAATAATAATAATAATAATAACAACAACAACAATAATAATAGTAGTAGTAATAGTAATAGGGAGAACAGTACACTAAGACGATCTCCTGGATCAGAGCAAAAACATCGTTTGCACTCTTGAGATCTGCCCTCATCTGTTTGAGTGGTTCTAGGACAACCAAGGGAGTCCCCAGTGATGTCAAGAATGCGGACTTTGGCGTTGAAACTGAAGAGGAAACCATCTATTAGTTCCTTTCTTTTTTGGACAAAACTCTTTTTGTTAATACTGTTTTTTTTTTTAATTGGAGCATGTAAATTTTTTTCCCAGCTTTTAGGTTGTATTTACTCAAATATTAATTTCCACAGCGTAGACCTGTGGAATTGTTTAATATGTTTAATTAGTTTACTGGATGAACAGTAGAATTTTGGCAGAGTGACTCTCAGCTCTCAGGAGTTTAGTATTTCCTAGCACATTGTTTTGTGAATCTTTCGTATTGATGTATTTTATAATTTTTTTAGGGTTAAATTTAATAAAATATGAATTTAATAATAATTAAATCGTAATAATAATAATAATAACAATAATAATAATAGTAAAGATGATAATGATAATAATAGTAAAGGTTGTTATTCATCGTTTCAAACAGATCTTAAAACTTTGATGCTTAAGAAATGGAGAAATAGAGGGAAATGGTAAAATATTTGAATTCCTTCACATTAGGAGATCTAACAATGAACAATCAATACGATACAAACACTTATAAATGAAAGTAATTAGAGCTATTAGCAACTTCTAAAAATGTTTACAGGAGAAAGTGCAGATGGTGAATCTGGCAAACGGAAACGAAGCTCCTCGATTTCAAGTTTCAGTACTGAAATGCTAAAAGGAAGACGATCATCAAAAAAGGATGAGCTCCTTGTAACCAATGAAGAACAGGTGCATTATTTACACTGTACATTTTATTCATTACTTATTATTAATTGCTAACTAATATACCCATATACCCAACACTCCATGCAGAGGTCTACCTAGCTGTTACATGTAAGCTCTTTTATCAATCAACTTAAATTGTTAAAGGTAAATGAGCTTGTTGTTGATGTTTCAAACAATAGCCCTTAATAATAATTCATACTTCACTGGTACTGGCAATTTTCCAGTTTAAGTTCATTATGATTGTATTAAGCGCTCATTATGGTGCCACAGGCACAGGAATAGTCCATTCAACCCGGCCGAGAATGTGCAATTTCTTCATATCCATTTCATCAAGGTCCATAGGAAGCCTTCTCATCAACGAATTGATGTCAGTTTTTCATGTGTCTTTCCTGTTAAGGTACATGTACGTGTATCAGTATACCTCAAATGACCATCATTTGTCAGCGTTGCTTTAGGGTCAGACTTTTGACGCAAACCCCAGTGAAGTATATATTTTCTGAAAGCTTAAGAATTGTAGATTACGAAAGTACATTCATCAAGATAAAAAAATTATGGTTTTCCGAATATGGCGCCTTATTTATCAAAGTACAATAGGTTCACTAATCAAGTTCGTTTCTGGTCGGATTTGAGCGGGAGGATGTGATCAACATCGCTATGTCTTCTTGACACCTTTCTTTAAAAAACGGTGTCGGGAAATTTTGATTACTTGTCTGGTTTGTTTTTGACATGCAGTTAAACTTTTAGAGTTAATGAAACATACATTCTCTTCTCATTCTCTTTTCTCGCACTCTTCTTCTGCAAAAACATTGAAAATTTGCCGGAAACGAACTTAAAATGTATGCTTCACTCGCTGAAATGTTCTTTTTGAGATACGAAGGAAAATATACTTTGGGGCGTTCTGAAGGCTTGTTTTACTTTAACAATAGAGCTTGTATCATTTACAAAGGAGTCTCAATTGTTGCCTCCTGTGGGAAATATCCTTTGCGATATCTTCTGAATTCCACCGCTCGTGCACCCAAGTTAGTAAGAAAATAATTTTCGTTTCCATTTTGTTTCTTTTTTTTGAATTTCAAAATGCCTTAGCTTAGAGGTATTGCAGACAACGAAAGAGCACACTCATAAACAACATAAAGGAAACCCATGAGATACCGATTGAGTTAAAATGTTACCGTTACCGCCTCGAATGAAGAAGACACCAAGGAAGTAATGCTGAGAGAGTGTCAAACATTTTCCTCGTCCAGTGCAAGCAACTTCTTCCTGAGACAGGAAACTTTATTGCTAGCCAGCTAACACGTCAGCCCAATTTTGAAACCTCTTTCTCCGCAGCTTTTTCCTCAGTTGTGCTTTTGTCACACTTGCAAAGGGTCACGAACATTGGCGCTTCTTCGACGACATTTTTATACTTAGATCAACAATCTACAAACAGGGAAAACTCAGAACAGATCACTGACTACCAAACACAGGCATTAAATAATCATTAATTAAGACGTATGCCGCAATCTGTGATGTGGCTTTTTAATGCAAGTTAACTTCTCGTGACAACACATAGACGTTTATCAATTAGAGGTAATTAATGAAAAGAAACGTTTTTCGTTGATAACTTTTCTTAGAATCAATGTTTTTCTGTGGAATCTTTTTTAAATGAAAGATCGCAATGAGATCTACCTGAAAAAGTGAAAAACATTTTTTCTGAAAATGGTCAATTTTGGGGTATACTGATACCTTAATGATCATGAATTTCAAAGTAGCTGTGGATCTGCAGACTACTTTGACAATGATATGACAAATTCATCGTCGATAATAGGTCAGTTAGACTAATGAAAAACAGAGGTCAATTTGTTTTTTACAACAACAAATAGTTTGTTTGCTCTTGCTTGTCGCATCAACATCAAATTCATGTGCCTGTCCACTTTTAACATTGACAATGAAAATTTAGCCAATGAGCACACAAGAATTTCTGCAGTTATTGTAAACTCATGCATTGTTGAGTTACATTGTAATTAAGGATTACAACTTGCAAGTTTTTTGTCTGAATTATTTATGTCTAGAAGCACTCGGCAGCACCTTGCATAGTGCTTCTCTATACACTTTTCTTGTGTTCATTAAAATTCCAGCACAACATTTTAATAACAAACATGTAAACAGATATATAGCAACTATTCCCTTTCTCTATTTTCTCTTTCAGGATATTGATGAGTCACAAGGTAAGGAATTACTTTTCGTTGCTTATAGATACTGGGAGGTAAAGTCATGAGTTAATGCCTCATGATTAGTGCACTCGACTCTGGATTGAGCAGTTTAGGTTCGAGCCCTGGCCAAGGACATTGTGTTGTGCTCTTGGACAAGACTCTTTACTCTCATAGTGCCTCTCTCCATGCGTACTAGCAAGTTTAATGCAGGGGAGTAACCCTGCAATGGTCCAGCATCCCATCCATGGGGAGGTAGGAATACTCCTAGTTGCTTCATGCAACAGAAACTAGAGATAAGGTCTGGCCTGATGGGCCACTTGGCTCATAACATTATGCAGACTTCACCTTTTCACCTTTACTGATAGTTGCTGTGCATCTCTTTCTTTACCACCAACCCAAAGTGGGCAATGAAATGGGCAAATAGGTTTGTAGGCTAGGATATTAAAGCTGTCATTTTACTTCTTTGACATTTAGCTCAGTAAACTTAGAGGATGGTACATTTAAGAGGTTGGCATGAGCTAAAATTGTCAGAAATTTGTGGTGGTATTCAAGGCTGTCAGTCTAAGAAAAATAACAAGGAGCCTAAAGGCTCTTAACCATGAAATCCTATGTGCCTAGCACAGTAGCGTATATATAAGAAAGTGAGTTTTTCCTGTCACCCAAAAGCAAAAGCTAGTCGCCTGTGGCACGCAGACACCTCTAGAGCACAGGCTGTGGCTATTGCAAGCTGAGTAATCTGACTTGAATGATCCAGGTTTTTTTCCAGATGATTTAGTATAAATCTACTAGCGTTCTACCACAAATGTTGTTCTCTTATTGGCTACCCCAATCACTAGCTATTCTGTTGTAGTTAGTGATGAAAATAACATTGTGTACTTGATGACAAATGATGGACACTAATTTGCATTTTTGAAGTCTCTGTGAAGAGGAATAAGATGAAGTTTTGAACAACTAGTAGATCTAAACTAAAACAATTAGATTATGAGCTTGACTGCTCTATCTCTCTGTGCATGAAAGTTGATGAAGGCTGTGCTCTGGTCAACTATCAGGCAATAGAAATCTTAAGTTCGTGATCTTATTGTTGAATCTGTTGTAGGGGCAATGGAAATAACAGAGGAACCATTATCCCAGAAAATAAAAGAAGGCTCAAAAGCGGAGTTGGTGTTTAAGTGCAAAGCTCAAGGAAACCGCAAACTGACCTATCAGTGGTATAAAGATGGTGCAGTGTTACAGGGAAAAGAAGAGGGCACACTTGTCCTTAAATCTGTTACATTACCTGACTTTGGCTGCTATAAGTGTGCTGTTAGTTGTAAAGATAGTTCCAGCTTTAGAGTAGAATCATCGCCTGCAGAACTGGATGTTAAACCTCGTGATGGAACAAGTAAGTATGTCACTCAGTCTGGATAAAAGTTAATCCTTTTTAGAAGCTAGTAGTTTAACAGGCTGGTGATGTGCAGTTCCCAAAGTAATCTGACACGATACGATCCCCAGTTCTAAATTGATTTCCGACTCGAATCTGAAATCACTTTAACTGATTGTTTTTTAACTTGTCATCCCATAGTGCAGAGTGCACTGTTGGAATGATTTAGGGGACCGCCATCCACTAAAGTACTTACGAGCTGCGATAAGGCTCTAAGGTGTTGACTTTAATGTTTGTTTAAGTACAGTCAAACCAACTGAAGCTCACTCCTCAAGATTACATTAATGAATTGATTATTTGAATATGAACCTGCTAGATGCTTTAAGAATGAAATAATGAATCAAGCATTTGAATATTGAACCCGTTAGCTGTATTTCTTGGAACAACTAGCTGATTCAGTATTTAATCAATTCATTATTGCATCCTTGAAACAACTAGTGGGTTCAATACTCAAATAATGAATTCATAAATGTAATCTTAAGGAGTATGCTTCACTAATTGATATCTTCACAAAGCTATATATTTGTGTCAGAAAACCCCTTGCTCTCCTCCAATATTTGCTCTAAACGCGTGTGCAGATTAATAAGCATTAGTATCAGATGGAAGATACATTTCATACAAGATCACACACTAACATTGAGTGCTTGTTCTTGTGGTAGAACCCTAACATGTCATACGCATGCGTTCTAGCATCGTTAGCATGATACAAGAATGTTACTGTGACTACATATCTTTTGGAATTACTCCTAGCCATTGGTTCAAGAAATATCATTTGCAGTTTCCAAACTAAACATGTAGTAGTGCCCTATTTTTCCTTCATATTTTGGACGTAAATTTGACAAGGTAACGACTGTGAAATTCCCTCAAGTTTGCATGAAGTAATCTTGTCTCTAATTCATTTTTCAGCGTACAAATGTCTGAAAGATATTGACCTCAATACTCAAGACCGGATTGAAGACCTTCTCACCCAGAAAAGTTACGGTTCCGGAGGGTGGAGGCAGATCGCCTCCAAGTATGAAATGGATCATGTCAAAATTAAAAACCTAGAGAACGATCCAGAGGCCGGCAAAAACACACTGGAATACCTTCGGTCAAGCAACCCAGATCTGACGGTCTACGATTTTTGTAAGGCACTTAAAGAACATAGCGTAAAGCGCCTCGATATTGTTAGGGAATTAATGGGACATCTTTCAGTTCCCAGTTCATCAAATGTATATGTGTAGTTCTGAAAAGCTGTTGTCAATTTTGGCGTAGGGCGGTAATCGCTCGAAGGCTAAATATGGTGCTTTCCCTTCCAACTAGAGCAGCTCTGTCTAGTGACCCTTTGTTAAAATTGGACAGCTTTCTTCAGAGCTTGCAGGCCTGTCCTGGTAAAGCCTCCCAAGCAATTTAGTGTTGTTATCATTATCATTAATTATCAGTTCATAAACTCAGCGTAACAATTATTTTACGCGTAGTAAGTCGTTTTGACATAGTGACTGTGCCATCGTACCTGTCGTGTTTGACATATCGACGTCAGCCCGGTGGGTTTGTCATATGGTCAGCATTTATTGTTGTACAAATTGATTTTTCACCAAAATAGCTATATTTGTAGATCACGATAAAAAGTGACATAGCAGTTTTTTGCTAGAGATTTTAGGATGTTTTTACAATTTGTTATTACTTGTCGATCTCGGCGAGTAGTGTAATTCCATGGACTAACAGTGGACCAAGATTTCCATTTTAGTCTTACGTGTGATGCCGTTTTTGTAGAGAGAGATCCCTTTAAGGGTATATCAAGAGGTCCTACTTATTGTGACCAAGATCGTTTCACCGTTGGACCCGAAACATAAAGATAAGGGTCTGTTAGAACAGCTAAGACTTGACTTATTAACGACAAATGTGTTATTGATGAGTTAAACACTTAAAAGAGGGACCATGTCTTGCAATTTTAGAACATTTTGCTACCCAGAAACTTACGTACCTTCTGTTTCAAGGAGACAATCAATTTTAACTAGATGTTTGTAATTATAAACGTCTGTTTTAACTGGTGAAAGTAAAATTAATAGCTTAAGATTGTAGAATATTTAGACAGGTTTTAAGACTACATAACTTAATTTCTTTTCTTTAGTAGTGCTAAACAGAAAATGCGTTTTGAAGATCTTCGTTTTAGTAATATTTACTGGGAAGCCAAAATTTAGTCTTATTACCCAAGCTAACGTGCATATGCTGTACAGTAGCCAGTTGGTGTTTAGGGCTTGAAACACGAGCGAAAAAATGTAACAGGTCTTTCAACCCACGTATTACCAAAAGTTGTCAAAGTCATATTCACCTAAAACTTATTGGTCAGGTTAAACAACGTAGGCATTGATCACCGATATCACTGAACTTGCCATGTAGTTAAAATCTCGGGAATGGCAGAGTAAGAAAAAAATTACAGATTGATGCCTATAGAAACGAAGGAATTTGAAAGTTGGTATGCCAAAATCTTCGTCTCAAGGGTTGAGAGGACTGTCCACACTTTATCTTTGTTGTACATAATATGAGCTTTTTTTATAGAATGGGGCAGGAGAAATCTCGAACGTTTTTAGCTGAACATAGTTGTGCGCGAATGTGACAAACATTCAAGAATATTCTGAATGCCCACCAATTATTTGTAGCTGGTCTACCCGAAGCCTAAGGTGGCAGGGCAAAGCTCTGTTCATGAGGATAATTGTAGATTTTATCATAGATTTATTCACCTGTACTAAGAGTATAGTTTAAGGAATAGTGTAGAACGTACAGAATTATTTTTGTATGTAGACAGTAGCTGGTTTACAGTATTAGGTATTTTACACTTTAGAAATGTTTTGAAATTTGTATTTGTTATTGTATGTATACTTAATATGTATTTTTACTACTGTGTCTATTTTTGTAGTTATTAGAATTAAATTTGCAATGAATTCCAATGCATTTCAGGCATAAAGTATTTCCCTCCAAAAGAAGCCGGCACAATAATCATGCTGGTATAATACAGTCGAACCTGTCCACCTAGGGTGTGGCCTCACTGTTACTGCGCTTGTCTCCGGATCCGGCGGTCCGGTTTTTAAGCCCTGGCCAGGGACGTTATGTTGTGTTCTTGAGCAAGACACTTCACTCTTGAGCACAGTGCGTCTCTCCACCCAGGTGTACAAATGGGTACCGGCGAACATAATGCCGGAGGTAACCCTGCGATGGACTAGCATCCCATCCGGGGAGGGGGGGGGGGGGGGGAGTAGAAATACTCCTAGTCGCTTCATGCCACGGAAACCGGGATAAGCTCCAGCCTGATGGGCCACTTGGCTCGTATACAGACTTCACCCTTATCTCTCCACATAGGGGACAGGTTAGTACAACAGCTCACTTTAAGTGTACCTCAATGTCATTTTTGATGTAACTTCCCTATCTTGCGAATGCCCATAAAAACAGAGAAAGATTCAGCGTGGAGAGTGCAATTTCTACAATAATATCCCATTGATTTACATACATGTTTTGAATTAATTAAAAAGATATAACAAACTCCTTTTTTACTACAACAACCTTGCACTCTTGTCAATTGACTTACAGCAGCAATTTCCTACACACTCCCCTTCTCTAAACTTTACATGCGCTGTTAGAACGCGTTTTTTGCACTTGTTGCGGAACATTTTCCACCCTGCAAAGCCACGAGAGAAACAGTTGCTTGCCAGTAAAAGCGGAAACGGTAACCTTTGAGAAGTTTGAGCTTTCCCTCCCTACATTTTCCGGGTTTGGACAAAACGTGGAGTAGGCCATGGCCTACCCTGTGGCCTACCTTATGGCCTACCGGTGGTCAGATTTTTAAAAACATTAACAAAACATCAGTAAGAGTCGAATGAGTAAGGTGGCATAAAATTATATCCCTCGTGGTTTCTTGTATCCCTCTAAAAAAGGTATGCGGAAAGTCACTAACACCAGCACTAACAGTCACTAATGCCGTTCATTACATGTTTACACTAGCACTCCACAATATGTTACAAACTGGCTACCGGTATGGATCGTGGAGCAGCCATTTTGGATATTCTCAGCGACCACGTAATATCGGCCCCTTCCCGGGGGGGGGGGGGGGAGGCGTAATTCCATATATAAATGACAGGGGTGCTTGCCATACCTTTTAGGGGTTAAAAACGCAGTTTTGGTACCTCTTAGGGGTTCTTTCTAAAATTTCCGACCAGCACCCACGTCTCTTTTATATGAGAGTCCCACCAGGGCCCTTCCCCTCCCTCTTAACCTGCCGTTATGGTTGATTGCTTGGCTGGGGAAGCCAGATGTCGAAGACAGCGAGAAATAGGATGTTTCAAGGTTGAGTGCTGTAAGGTTTGCATTATTTCGTTCCCACTGGTGTTGAGAATCATGTTAGTGACTTTTAAGTATACCCCTATTAGAGGGATACAATGTTATGCCAGCTAACTCGTTCGAGTCGCTGCAACATGCAGTCCTCGCTTAATGTCCTCACATCTGATGGCATGTAAAATGTCAACTGCTGGCATTATGTTGTTACTACTCTGAGTGGCAAACAAAAAAAATGACTTATTGTTGATATTATAGCAGCACAGGTTTATGCTCGAAATGGTCCCGAAACAGAGCCTACAGTACAGTTAGACAGCCCACAGCATACAGAATCAACTGTGACCCAGGCTGGATCTCATGAAGGGCTTCATGCAGGTAAAGTGACATTAATTGGCATAACCCAGATGTAGTTTGAATCAGTGTAGCCAAGCTATAATTTCCTAAACTTTTAACTGAGTGAGGTAATGTACATGTTTGGAAATATGAATTAAATTAACAGAAGAAAGAGGAAAGTGTGAGAATTAATGCACACATACAGTAATTGTGAAAGTTAATGTCATCAGCTTTTTAGCTTCATGCGGGATCCTTTTGTGTTACTCTGATACAAGTTGAAGTACCGCCAATTAGACCCACAACTTGGCTAGACTTGATTGGCTTAACCCCAGCTAGCCAGAAATGAATGCTACAGTCTGTAAAGTCACCCAGAAATTCTTCACCCATGCTTTGGGTTAAATATCTCCCAAATGTTGTTAATTAATTGTTATGTTAGTAATCATTTTAATCAAATGCTTATGATCATTACACATTGAGCTCTAAATATTTGTTACCCATAAGCAAAAATTTTAATTAAAATATTGTAACTAATGTGTAGCCTGTATTAAACACAGTCACAATATTACTGACAGTATGCACATTATTTTGTTCTCTTTTTATATCTTAGCACAAGGAAATGGAAACATCAGTCAAGTCTATGCAGCATTACACTCACATACCACTGGTTCAACACCTCAGCCATCTGCAGTCTCTAGACCTATCAATCTAGGTTTTGCTCCATCCAATCCAGGAACTCCTCGACCCTCTCCTCACGGGACCCCTAAATCACAAAAAAGCCACCATTCTTACCCCTGTGGGGGTCAGTACAGTTGAATGTGTTGTCAGTATATATACAGTTAAGCCTTGCTATTTCTGGGGAGGCTTGGTGGCCTCGTGGTTAGTGCTCTGGACTCCAGATCAAGTGATCCGGGTTCAAGCCTAAGCCAGGGACATTGTTTTCTGTTCTTGGACAAGACACTTTACTCTCACAGTTAACCTCTCTCCGCCCAGGTGTTTAATTAGTTGGATTCGTAACCTAGTTAAATAAGCAGATTACAAGAGTGTGAACAGGGTACTTCTGCTTTAAGGTACCTGAAGCATTTTAAGTACTTTGAGTACAAGCACACTGCATCTTTTCCTCTTCCATCTACATGTATGTTATATTTTATGATGCACAGCTGAATCACTTTTTGTCTGTGAAATTTATTTTCTGGTACTGCTGAAAGACAGAACATTGATGGTGCCAACAGTGGTGCTAATCTGAATCAGAACACTACTGCTATGAATGAGCAGGCAAACCAGAATGCTACACATGGCTCTTTGCCTAAAAGAAATAGTGTAAATGTACCTGTTGCTGCTTCTGTCAATTTAAATACTCCTCAGGATAATACTAGTGGTAGAATGCCTGGAGATGATCCAGCAGCACTTCATGGTGTCCCTGATGCTGCTACATGTAAAGCAACTGTTAATGATGAAGCTGCAGCCAGTGATCATAAGGATACCACCAGCAGTGGTCCAATGCGCAGACCCAGTCGGCAATTCAGCAGAGATTCACAAAAGAGTGGTAATACAAGCCAATCAGTCTTTTATTTTTTCAATACATATAACTTACAGTACATTTTAATTTTAATGTGCAGTGTTATTGTGTATTGCACATGCCATTTACATTACTCACACCTACATGTACATGTAAATTGTACAATGTATGTTAATTATACTTGTAATGAATTTAAAATAAGTGTTGGTGTAGATGACATGTACTTGGTGGCTGTACTGCTCTCTCACGATTAATAATAATGCATTAATAGTAATAATGATAATAATAATAATAATAATAATAACAACAACAACAATAATAATAGTAGTAGTAATAGTAATAGGGAGAACAGTACACTAAGACGATCTCCTGGATCAGAGCAAAAACATCGTTTGCACTCTTGAGATCTGCCCTCATCTGTTTGAGTGGTTCTAGGACAACCAAGGGAGTCCCCAGTGATGTCAAGAATGCAGACTTTGGCGTTGAAACTGAAGAGGAAACCATCTATTAGTTCCTTTCTTTTTTGGACAAAACTCTTTTTGTTAATACTGTTTTTTTTTTTAATTGGAGCATGTAAATTTTTTTCCCAGCTTTTAGGTTGTATTTACTCAAATATTAATTTCCACAGCGTAGACCTGTGGAATTGTTTAATATGTTTAATTAGTTTACTGGATGAACAGTAGAATTTTGGCAGAGTGACTCTCAGCTCTCAGGAGTGTAGTATTTCCTAGCACATTGTTTTGTTCTGTGAATCTTTCGTATTGATGTATTTTATAATTTTTTTAGGGTTAAATTTAATAAAATATGAATTTAATAATAATTAAATCGTAATAATAATAATAATAACAATAATAATAATAGTAAAGATGATAATGATAATAATAGTAAAGGTTGTTATTCATCGTTTCAAACAGATCTTAAAACTTTGATGCTTAAGAAATGGAGAAATAGAGGGAAATGGTAAAATATTTGAATTCCTTCACATTAGGAGATCTAACAATGAACAATCAATACGATACAAACACTTATAAATGAAAGTAATTAGAGCTATTAGCAACTTCTAAAAATGTTTATAGGAGAAAGTGCAGATGGTGAATCTGGCAAACGGAAACGAAGCTCCTCGATTTCAAGTTTCAGTACTGAAATGCTAAAAGGAAGACGATCATCAAAAAAGGATGAGCTCCTTGTAACCAATGAAGAACAGGTACATTATTTACACTGTACATTTTATTCATTACTTATTATTAATTGCTAACTAATATACCCATATACCCAACACTCCATGCAGAGGTCTACCTAGCTGTTACATGTAAGCTCTTTTATCAATCAACTTAAATTGTTAAAGGTAAATGAGCTTGTTGTTGATGTTTCAAACAATAGCCCTTAATAATAATTCATACTTCACTGGTACTGGCAATTTTCCAGTTTAAGTTCATTATGATTGTATTAAGCGCTCATTATGGTGCACAGGCACAGGAATAGTCCATTCAACCCGGCCGAGAATGTGCAATTTCTTCATATCCATTTCATCAAGGTCCATAGGAAGCCTTCTCATCAACGAATTGATGTCAGTTTTTCATGTGTCTTTCCTGTTAAGGTACATGTACGTGTATCAGTATACCTCAAATGACCATCATTTGTCAGCGTTGCTTTAGGGTCAGACTTTTGACGCAAACCCCAGTGAAGTATATATTTTCTGAAAGCTTAAGAATTGTAGATTACGAAAGTATATTCGTCAAGATAAAAAAATTATGGTTTTCCGAATATGGCGCCTTATTTATCAAAGTACAATAGGTTCACTAATCAAGTTCGTTTCTGGTCGGATTTGAGCGGGAGGATGTGATCAACATCGCTATGTCTTCTTGACACCTTTCTTTAAAAAACGGTGTCGGGAAATTTTGATTACTTGTCTGGTTTGTTTTTGACATGCAGTTAAACTTTTAGAGTTAATGAAACATACATTCTCTTCTCATTCTCTTTTCTCGCACTCTTCTTCTGCAAAAACATTGAAAATTTGCCGGAAACGAACTTAAAATGTATGCTTCACTCGCTGAAATGTTCTTTTTGAGATACGAAGGAAAATATACTTTGGGGCATTCTGAAGGCTTGTTTTACTTTAACAATAGAGCTTGTATCATTTACAAAGGAGTCTCAATTGTTGCCTCCTGTGGGAAATATCCTTTGCGATATCTTCTGAATTCCACCGCTCGTGCACCCAAGTTAGTAAGAAAATAATTTTCGTTTCCATTTTGTTTCTTTTTTTTGAATTTCAAAATGCCTTAGCTTAGAGGTATTGCAGACAACGAAAGAGCACACTCATAAACAACATAAAGGAAACCCATGAGATACCGATTGAGTTAAAATGTTACCATTACTGCCTCGAATGAAGAAGACACCAAGGAAGTAATGCTGAGAGAGTGTCAAACATTTTCCTCATCCAGTGCAAGCAACTTCTTCCTGAGACAGGAAACTTTATTGCTAGCCAGCTAACACGTCAACCCAATTTTGAAACCTCTTTCTCCGCAGCTTTTTCCTCTGTTGTGCTTTTGTCACACTTGCAAAGGGTCACGAACATTGGCGCTTCTTCGACGACATTTTTATACTTAGATCAACAATCTACAAACAGGGAAAACTCAGAACAGATCACTGACTACCAAACACAGGCGTTAGATAATCATTAATTAAGACGTATGCCGCAATCTGTGATGTGGCTTTTTAATGCAAGTTAACTTCTCATGACAACACATAGACGTTTATCAATTAGAGGTAATTAATGAAAAGAAACGTTTTTCGTTGATAACTTTTCTTAGAATCAATGTTTTTCTGTGGAATCTTTTTTAAATGAAAGATCGCAATGAGATCTACCTGAAAAAGTGAAAAACATTTTTTCTGAAAATGGTCAATTTTGGGGTATACTGATACCTTAATGATCATGAATTTCAAAGTAGCTGTGGATCTGCAGACTACTTTGACAATGATATGACAAATTCATCGTCGATAATAGGTCAGTTAGACTAATGAAAAACAGAGGTCAATTTGTTTTTTACAACAACAAATAGTTTGTTTGCTCTTGCTTGTCGCATCAACATCAAATTCATGTGCCTGTCCACTTTTAACATTGACAATGAAAATTTAGCCAATGAGCACACAAGAATTTCTGCAGTTATTGTAAACTCATGCATTGTTGAGTTACATTGTAATTAAGGATTGCAACTTGCAAGCTTTTTGTCTGAATTATTTATGTCTAGAAGCACTCGGCAGCACCTTGCATAGTGCTTCTCTATACACTTTTCTTGTGTTCATTAAAATTCCAGCACAACATTTTAATAACAAACATGTAAACAGATATATAGCAACTATTCCCTTTCTCTATTTTCTCTTTCAGGATATTGATGAGTCACAAGGTAAGGAATTACTTTTCGTTGCTTATAGATACTGGGAGGTAAAGTCATGAGTTAATGCCTCATGATTAGTGCACTCGACTCTGGATTGAGCAGTTTAGGTTCAAGCCCAGGCTGGCCAAGGACATTGTGTTGTGCTCTTGGACAAGACTCTTTACTCTCATAGTGCCTCTCTCCATGCGTACTAGCAAGTTTAATGCAGGGGAGTAACCCTGCAATGGTCCAGCATCCCATCCATGGGGAGGTAGGAATACTCCTAGTTGCTTCATGCAACAGAAACTAGAGATAAGGTCTGGCCTGATGGGCCACTTGGCTCATAACATTATGCAGACTTCACCTTTTCACCTTTACTGATAGTTGCTGTGCATCTCTTTCTTTACCACCAACCCAAAGTGGGCAATGAAATGGGCAAATAGGTTTGTAGGCTAGGATATTAAAGCTGTCATTTTACTTCTTTGACATTTAGCTCAGTAAACTTAGAGGATGGTACATTTAAGAGGTTGGCATGAGCTAAAATTGTCAGAAATTTGTGGTGGTATTCAAGGCTGTCAGTCTAAGAAAAATAACAAGGAGCCTAAAGGCTCTTAACCATGAAATCCTATGTGCCTAGCACAGTAGCGTATATATAAGAAAGTGAGTTTTTCCTGTCACCCAAAAGCAAAAGCTAGTCGCCTGTGGCACGCGGACACCTCTAGAGTACAGGCTGTGGCTATTGCAAGCTGAGTAATCTGACTTGAATGATCCAGGTTTTTTTCCAGATGATTTAGTATAAATCTACTAGCGTTCTACCACAAATGTTGTTCTCTTATTGGCTACCCCAATCACTAGCTATTCTGTTGTAGTTAGTGATGAAAATAACATTGTGCACTTGATGACAAATGATGGACACTAATTTGCATTTTTGAAGTCTCTGTGAAGAGGAATAAGATGAAGTTTTGAACAACTAGTAGATCTAAACTAAAACAATTAGATTATGAGCTTGACTGCTCTATCTCTCTGTGCATGAAAGTTGATGAAGGCTGTGCTCTGGTCAACTATCAGGCAATAGAAATCTTAAGTTCGTGATCTTATTGTTGAATCTGTTGTAGGGGCAATGGAAATAACAGAGGAACCATTATCCCAGAAAATAAAAGAAGGCTCAAAAGCGGAGTTGGTGTTTAAGTGCAAAGCTCAAGGAAACCGCAAACTGACCTATCAGTGGTATAAAGATGGTGCAGTGTTACAGGGAAAAGAAGAGGGCACACTTGTCCTTAAATCTGTTACATTACCTGACTTTGGCTGCTATAAGTGTGCTGTTAGTTGTAAAGATAGTTCCAGCTTTAGAGTAGAATCATCGCCTGCAGAACTGGATGTTAAACCTCGTGATGGAACAAGTAAGTATGTCACTCAGTCTGGATAAAAGTTAATCCTTTTTAGAAGCTAGTAGTTTAACAGGCTGGTGATGTGCAGTTCCCAAAGTAATCTGACACGATACGATCCCCAGTTCTAAATTGATTTCCGACTCGAATCTGAAATCACTTTAACTGATTGTTTTTTAACTTGTCATCCCATAGTGCAGAGTGCACTGTTGGAATGATTTAGGGGACCGCCATCCACTAAAGTACTTACGAGCTGCGATAAGGCTCTAAGGTGTTGACTTTAATGTTTGTTTAAGTACAGTCAAACCAACTGAAACTCACTCCTCAAGATTACATTAATGAATTGATTATTTGAATATGAACCTGCTAGATGCTTTAAGAATGAAATAATGAATCAAGCATTTGAATATTGAACCCATTAGCTGTATTTCTTGGAACAACTAGCTGATTCAGTATTTAATCAATTCATTATTGCATCCTTGAAACAACTAGTGGGTTCAATACTCAAATAATGAATTCATAAATGTAATCTTAAGGAGTATGCTTCACTAATTGACTGCAGTTAATTTCAGTTTATTAATTAGCCTTGCAGCAGGGGCGGGGCAGGATGTGGCAAGTGCCTGTGAGGGCTACGTAAAACATGATGTACTTACCTTACTTCTTTGATATCTTCACAAAGCTATATATTTGTGTCAGAAAACCCCTTGCTCTCCTCCAATATTTGCTCTAAACGCGTGTGCAGATTAATAAGCATTAGTATCAGATGGAAGATACATTTCATACAAGATCACACACTAACATTGAGTGCTTGTTCTTGTGGTAGAACCCTAACATGTCATACGCATGCGTTCTAGCATCGTTAGCATGATACAAGAATGTTACTGTGACTACATATCTTTTGGAATTACTCCTAGCCATTGGTTCAAGAAATATCATTTGCAGTTTCCAAACTAAACATGTAGTAGTGCCCTATTTTTCCTTCATATTTTGGACGTAAATTTGACAAGGTAACGACTGTGAAATTCCCTCAAGTTTGCATGAAGTAATCTTGTCTCTAATTCATTTTTCAGCGTACAAATGTCTGAAAGATATTGACCTCAATACTCAAGACCGGATTGAAGACCTTCTCACCCAGAAAAGTTTCGGTTCCGGAGGGTGGAGGCAGATCGCCTTCAAGTATGAAATGGATCATGTCAAAATTAAAAACCTAGAGAACGATCCAGAGGCCGGCAAAAACACACTGGAATACCTTCGGTCAAGCAACCCAGATCTGACGGTCTACGATTTTTGTAAGGCACTTAAAGAACATAGCGTAAGGCGCCTCGATATTGTTAGGGAATTAATGGGACATCTTTCAGTTCCCAGTTCATCAAATGTATATGTGTAGTTCTGAAAAGCTGTTGTCAATTTTGGCGTAGGGCGGTAATCGCTCGAAGGCTAAATATGGTGCTTTCCCTTCCAACTAGAGCAGCTCTGTCTAGTGACCCTTTGTTAAAATTGGACAGCTTTCTTCAGAGCTTGCAGGCCTGTCCTGGTAAAGCCTCCCAAGCAATTTAGTGTTGTTATCATTATCATTAATTATCAGTTCATAAACTCAGCGTAACAATTATTTTACGCGTAGTAAGTCGTTTTGACATAGTGACTGTGCCATCGTACCTGTCGTGTTTGACATATCGACGTCAGCCCGGTGGGTTTGTCATATGGTCAGCATTTATTGTTGTACAAATTGATTTTTCACCAAAATAGCTATATTTGTAGATCACGATAAAAAGTGACATAGCAGTTTTTTGCTAGAGATTTTAGGATGTTTTTACAATTTGTTATTACTTGTCGATCTCGGCGAGTAGTGTAATTCCATGGACTAACAGTGGACCAAGATTTCCATTTTAGTCTTACGTGTGATGCCGTTTTTGTAGAGAGAGATCCCTTTAAGGGTATATCAAGAGGTCCTACTTATTGTGACCAAGATCGTTTCACCGTTGGACCCGGAACATAAAGATAAGGGTCTGTTAGAACAGCTAAGACTTGACTTATTAACGACAAATGTGTTATTGATGAGTTAAACACTTAAAAGAGGGACCATGTCTTGCAATTTTAGAACATTTTGCTACCCAGAAACTTACGTACCTTCTGTTTCAAGGAGACAATCAATTTTAACTAGATGTTTGTAATTATAAACGTCTGTTTTAACTGGTGAAAGTAAAATTAATAGCTTAAGATTGTAGAATATTTAGACAGGTTTTAAGACTACATAACTTAATTTCTTTTCTTTAGTAGTGCTAAACAGAAAATGCGTTTTGAAGATCTTCGTTTTAGTAATATTTACTGGGAAGCCAAAATTTAGTCTTATTACCCAAGCTAACGTGCATATGCTGTACAGTAGCCAGTTGGTGTTTAGGGCTTGAAACACGAGCGAAAATATGTAACAGGTCTTTCAACCCACGTATTACCAAAAGTTGTCAAAGTCATATTCACCTAAAACTTATTGGTCAGGTTAAACAACGTAGGCATTGATCACCGATATCACTGAACTTGCCATGTAGTTAAAATCTCCGGAATGGCAGAGTAAGAAAAAAATTACAGATTGATGCCTATAGAAACGAAGGAATTTGAAAGTTGGTATGCCAAAATCTTCGTCTCAAGGGTTGAGAGGACTGTCCACACTTTATCTTTGTTGTACATAATATGAGCTTTTTTTATAGAATGGGGCAGGAGAAATCTCGAACGTTTTTAGCTGAACATA
Source organism: Orbicella faveolata (assembly GCF_042242905.1). Lineage (NCBI taxonomy): Eukaryota > Metazoa > Cnidaria > Anthozoa > Scleractinia > Merulinidae > Orbicella > Orbicella faveolata. The sequence goes on along the minus strand of NW_028301564.1, from coordinate 27,020,994 downwards.
GTTGTGCGCGAATGTGACAAACATTCAAGAATATTCTGAATGCCCACCAATTATTTGTAGCTGGTCTACCCGAAGCCTAAGGTGGCAGGGCAAAGCTCTGTTCATGAGGATAATTGTAGATTTTATCATAGATTTATTCACCTGTACTAAGAGTATAGTTTAAGGAATAGTGTAGAACGTACAGAATTATTTTTGTATGTAGACAGTAGCTGGTTTACAGTATTAGGTATTTTACACTTTAGAAATGTTTTGAAATTTGTATTTGTTATTGTATGTATACTTAATATGTATTTTTACTACTGTGTCTATTTTTATAGTTAGTAGAATTAAATTTGCAATGAATTCCAATGCATTTCAGGCATAAAGTATTTCCCTCCAAAAGAAGCCGGCACAATAATCATGCTGGTATAATACAGTCGAACCTGTCCACCTAGGGTGTGGCCTCACTGTTACTGCGCTTGTCTCCGGATCCGGCGGTCCGGTTTTTAAGCCCTGGCCAGGGACGTTATGTTGTGTTCTTGAGCAAGACACTTCACTCTTGAGCACAGTGCGTCTCTCCACCCAGGTGTACAAATGGGTACCGGCGAACATAATGCCGGAGGTAACCCTGCGATGGACTAGCATCCCATCCGGGGAGGGGGGGGGGGGGGGGGAGTAGAAATACTCCTAGTCGCTTCATGCCACGGAAACCGGGATAAGCTCCAGCCTGATGGGCCACTTGGCTCGTATACAGACTTCACCCTTATCTCTCCACATAGGGGACAGGTTAGTACAACAGCTCACTTTAAGTGTACCTCAATGTCATTTTTGATGTAACTTCCCTATCTTGCGAATGCCCATAAAAACAGAGAAAGATTCAGCGTGGAGAGTGCAATTTCTACAATAATATCCCATTGATTTACATACATGTTTTGAATTAATTAAAAAGATATAACAAACTCCTTTTTTACTACAACAACCTTGCACTCTTGTCAATTGACTTACAGCAGCAATTTCCTACACACTCCCCTTCTCTAAACTTTACATGCGCTGTTAGAACGCGTTTTTTGCACTTGTTGCGGAACATTTTCCACCCTGCAAAGCCACGAGAGAAACAGTTGCTTGCCAGTAAAAGCGGAAACGGTAACCTTTGAGAAGTTTGAGCTCTCCCTCCCTACATTTTCCGGGTTTGGACAAAACGTGGAGTAGGCCATGGCCTACCCTGTGGCCTACCTTATGGCCTACCGGTGGTCAGATTTTTAAAAACATTAACAAAACATCAGTAAGAGTCGAATGAGTAAGGTGGCATAAAATTATATCCCTCGTGGTTTCTTGTATCCCTCTAAAAAAGGTATGCGGAAAGTCACTAACACCAGCACTAACAGTCACTAATGCCGTTCATTACATGTTTACACTAGCACTCCACAATATGTTACAAACTGGCTACCGGTATGGATCGTGGAGCAGCCATTTTGGATATTCTCAGCGACCACGTAATATCGGCCCCTTCCCGGAGGGGGCGGGGGAGGCGTAATTCCATATATAAATGACAGGGGTGCTTGCAATACCTTTTAGGGGTTAAAAACGCAGATTTGGTACCTCTTAGGGGTTCTTTCTAAAATTTCCGACCAGCACACCCGTCTTTTTTATATGAGAGTCCCACCCGGGCCCTTCCCCTCCCTCCTAAGCTGCCGTTATGGTTGATTGCTTGGCTGGGGAAGCCAGATGTCGAAGACAGCGAGAAATAGGATGTTTCAAGGCTGAGTGCTGTAAGGTTTGCATTATTTCGTTCCCACTGATGTTGAGAATCATGTTAGTGACTTTTAAGTATACCCCTATTAGAGGGATACAATGTTATGCCAGCTAACTCGTTCGAGTCGCTGCAACATGCAGTCCTCGCTTAATGTCCTCACATCTGACGGCATGTAAAATGTCAACTGCTGGCATTATGTTGTTACTACTCTGAGTGGCAAACAAAAAAAATGACTTATTGTTGATATTATAGCAGCGCAGGTTTATGCTCGAAATGGTCCCGAAAGGGAGCTCACAGTACAGTTAGACAGCCCACTGCATACAGAATCAACTGTGACCCAAGCTGGATCTCATGAAGGGCTTCATGCAGGTAAAGTGACATTAATTGGCATAACCCACATGTAGTTTGAATCAGTGTAGCCAAGCTAGAATTTCCTAAACTTTTAACTGAGTGAGGTAATGTACATGTTTGGAAATATGCATTAAATTAACAGAAGAAAGAGGAAAGTGTGAGAATTAATGCACACATACAGTAATTGTGAAAGTTAATGTCATCAGCTTTTTAGCTTCATGCAGGATCCTTTTGTGTTACTCTGATACAAGTTGAAGTACCGCCAATTAGACCCACAACTTGGCTAGACTTGATTGGCTTAACCCCAGCTAGCCAGAAATGAATGCTACAGTCTGTAAAGTCACCCAGAAATTCTTCACCCATGCTTTGGGTTAAATATCTCCCAAATGTTGTTTGTTATGTTAGTAATCACTTTAATCAAATGCTTATGATCATTACACATTGAGCTCTAAATATTTGTTACCCATAAGCAAAAATTTTAATTAAAATATTGTAAATAATGTGTAGCCTGTATTAAACACAGTCACAATATTACTGACAGTATGCACATTATTTTGTTCTCTTTTTATATCTTAGCACAAGGAAATGGAAACATCAGTCAAGTCTATGCAGCATTACACTCACATATCACTGGCTCAACACCTCAGCCATCTGCAGTCTCTAGACCTATCAATCTAGGTTTTGCTCCATCCAATCCGGGAACTCCTCGACTCTCTCCTCATGGGACCCCTAAATCACAAAAAAGCCACCATTCTTACACCTGTGGGGGTCAGTACAGTTGAATGTGTTGTCAGTATATATACAGTTAAGCCTTGCTATTTCTGGGGAGGCTTGGTGGCCTCGTGGTTAGTGCTCTGGACTCCAGATCAAGTGATCCGGGTTCAAGCCTAAGCCAGGGACATTGTTTTCTGTTCTTGGACAAGACACTTTACTCTCACAGTTAACCTCTCTCCGCCCAGGTGTTTAATTAGTTGAATTCATAACCTAGTTTAAATAAGCAGATTACAAGAGTGTGAACAGGGTACTTCTGCTTTAAGGTACCTGAAGCATTTTGAGTACTTTGAGTACAAGCACACTGCATCTTTTCCTCTTCCATGTACATGTATGTTATATTTTATGATGCACAGCTGAATCACTTTTTGTCTGTGAAATTTATTTTCAGGTACTGCTGAAAGACAGAATATCGATGGTGCCAACAGTGGTGCTAATCTGAATCAGAACACTACTGCTATGAATGAGCAGGCAAACCAGAATGCTACACATGGCTCTTTGCCTAAAAGAAATAGTGTAAATGTACCTGTTGCTGCTTCTGTCAATTTGAATACTCCTCAGGATAATACTAGTGGTAGAATGCCTGGAGACGATCCAGCAGCACTTCATGGTGTCCCTGATGGTGCTACATGTAAAGCAACTGTTAATGATGAAGCTGCAGCCAGTGATCATAAGGATACCACCAGCAGTGGTCCAATGCGCAGACTCAGTCGGCAATTCAGCAGAGATTCACAAAAGAGTGGTAATACAAGCCAATCAGTCTTTTATTTTTTCCATACATATAACTCACAGTACATTTTAATTTTAATGTGCAGTATTATTGTGTATTGCACATGCCATTTACATTACTCACACCTACATGTACATGTAAATTGTACAATGTATGTTAATTATACTTGTAATGAATTTAAAATAAGTGTTTGTGTAGATGATATGTACTTGGTGGCTGTACTGCTCTCTCGCGATTAATAATAATGCATTAATAGTAATAATGATAATAATAATAATAATAATAATAACAACAACAATAATAATAGTAGTAATAGTAATAGGGAGAACAGTACACTAAGACGATCTCCTGGATCAGAGCAAAAACATCGTTTACACTCTTGAGATCTGCCCTCATCTGTTTGAGTGGTTCTAGGACAACCAAGGGAGTCCCCAGTGATGTCAAGAATGCGGACTTTGGCGTTGAAACTGAAGAGGAAGCCATCTATTAGTTCCTTTCTTTTTTGGACAAAACTCTTTTTGTTAATACTGTTTTTTTTTTTAATTGGAGCATGTAAATTTTTTTCCCAGCTTTTAGGTTGTATTTACTCAAATATTAATTTCCACAGCGTAGACCTGTGGAATTGTTTAATCTGTTTAATTAGTTTACTGGATGAACAGTAGAATTTTGGCAGAGTGACTCTCAGCTCTCAGGAGTGTAGTATTTCCTAGCACATTGTTTTGTTCTGTGAATCTTTCGTATTGATTTATTTTATAATTTTTTTAGGGTTAAATTTAATAAAATATGAATTTAATAATAATTAAATCGTAATAATAATAATAACAATAATAATAATAATATTAAAGATGATAATGATAATAATAGTAAAGGTTGTTATTCATCGTTTCAAACAGATCTTAAAACTTTGATGCTTAAGAAATGGAGAAATAGAGGGAAATGGTAAAATATTTGAATTCCTTCACATTAGGAGATCTAACAATGAACAATCAATACGGTACAAACACTTATAAATGAAAGTAATTAGAGCTATTAGCAACTTCTAAAAATGTTTATAGGAGAAAGTGCAGATGGTGAATCTGGCAAATGGAAACGAAGCTCCTCGATTTCAAGTTTCAGTACTGAAATGCTAAAAGGAAGACGATCATCAAAAAAGGATGAGCTTCTTGTAACCAATGAAGAACAGGTACATTATTTACACTGTACATTTTATTCATTACTTATTATTAATTGCTAACTAATATACCCATGATTGTTAACACCATGTGCCAAGAAATATTGTTTGCCTGTGAGCATCACTTAACAACCATGCTCAGTGTTACAATTCATGTGGCAGCTAACACTTCATGCAGAGGTCTACCTAGCTGTTACATGTAAGCTCTTTTATCAATCAACTTAAATTGTTAAAGGTAAATGAGCTTTTGAAGTTGATGTTTCAAACAATAGCCCTTAATAATAATTCATACTTCACTGGTACTGGCAATTTTCCAGTTTAAGTTCATTATGATTGTATTAAGCGCTCATTATGGTGCCACAGGCACAGGAATAGTCCATTCAACCCGGCCGAGAATGTGCAATTTCTTCATATCCATTTCATCAAGGTCCATAGGAAGCCTTCTCATCAATGACTTGACGTCAGTTTTTCATGTGTCTTTCCTGTTAAGGTACATGTACGTGTATCAGTATACCTCAAATGACCATCATTTGTCAGCGTCGCTTTAGAGTCAGACTTTTGACGCAAACCCTATTGAAGTATATACTTTCTGAAAGCTTAAGAATTGTAGATTACGAAAGTATATTCATCAAGATAAAAAAATTTATGGTTTTCCGAATATGGCGCCTTATTTATCAAAGTACAATAGGTTCACTAATCAAGTTCGTTTCTGGTCAGATTTGAGCGGGAGGATGTGATCAACATCGCTATGTCTTCTTGACACCTTTCTTTAAAAAACGGTGTCGGGAAATTTTGATTACTTGTCTGGTTTGTTTTTGACATGCAGTTAAACTTTTAGAGTTAATGCAACATACATTCTCTTCTCATTCTCTTTTCTCGCACTCTTCTTCTGCAAAAACATTGAAAATTTGCCGGAAACGAACTTAAAATGTATGCTTCACTCGCTGAAATGTTCTTTTTGAGATACGAAGGAAAATATACTTTGGGGCGTTCTGAAGGCTTGTTTTACTTTAACAATAGAGCTTGTATCATTTACAAAGGAGTCTCAATTGTTGCCTCCTGTGGGAAATATCCTTTGCGATATCTTCTGAATTCCACCGCTCGTGCACCCAAGTTAGTAAGAAAATAATTTTCGTTTCCATTTTGTTTCTTTTTTCGATTTTCAAAACGCCTTAGCTTAGAGATATCGCAGACAACGAAAGAGCACACTCATAAACAACATAAAGGAAACCCATGAGATACCGATTGAGTTAAAATGTTACCATTACTGCCTCGAATGAAGAAGACACCAAGGAAGTAATGCTGAGAGAGTGTCAAACATTTTCCTCATCCAGTGCAAGCAACTTCTTCCTGAGGCAGGAAACTTTATTGCTAGCCAGCTAACACGTCAGCCCAATTTTGAAACCTCTTTCTCCGCAGCTTTTTCCTCTGTTGTGCTTTTGTCACACTTGCAAAGGGTCACAAACATTGGCGCTTCTTCGACGACATTTTTATACTTAGATCAACAATCTACAAACAGGGAAAACTCAGAACAGATCACTGACTACCAAACACAGGCGTTAGATAATCATTAATTAAGACATATGCCGCAATCTGTGATGTGACTTTTTAATGCAAGTTAACTTCTCATGACAACACATAGACGTTTATCAATTAGAGGTAATTAATGAAAAGAAACGTTTTTTGTTGATAACTTTTCTAAGAATCAATGTTTTTCTGTGGAATCTTTTTTAAATGAAAGATCGCAATGAGATCTACCTGAAAAAGTGAAAAACATTTTTTCTGAAAATGGTCAATTTTGGGGTATACTGATACCTTAATGATCATGAATTTCAAAGTAGCTGTGGATCTGCAGACTACTTTGACAATGATATGACAAATTCATCGTCGATAATAGGTCAGTTAGACTAATGAAAAACAGAGGTCAATTTGTTTTTTACAACAACAAATAGTTTGTTTGCTCTTGCTTGTCGCATCAACATCAAATTCATGTGCCTGTCCACTTTTAACATTGACAATGAAAATTTAGCCAATGAGCACACAAGAATTTCTGCAGTTATTGTAAACTCATGCATTGTTGAGTTACATTGTAATTAAGGATTGCAACTTGCAAGCTTTTTGTCTGAATTATTTATGTCTAGAAGCACTCGGCAGCACCTTGCATAGTGCTTCTCTATACACTTTTCTTGTGTTCATTAAAATTCCAGCACAACGTTTTAATAACAAACATGTACACAGATATATAGCAACTATTCCCTCTCTCTATTTTCTCTTTCAGGATATTGATGAGTCACAAGGTAAGGAATTACTTTTCGTTGCTTATAGATCCTGGGAGGTAAAGTCATGAGTTAATACCTCATGATCAGTGCACTCGACTCTGGATTGAGCAGTTTAGGTTCGAGCCCTGGCCAAGGACATTGTGTTGTGCTCTTGGACAAGACTCTTTACTCTCATAGTGCCTCTCTCCATGCGTACTAGCAAGTTTAATGCAGGGGAGTAACCCTGCAATGGTCCAGCATCCCATCCATGGGGAGGTAGGAATACTCCTAGTCGCTTCATGCAACAGAAACTAGAGATAAGGTCTGGCCTGATGGGCCACTTGGCTCATAACATTATGCAGACTTCACCTTTTCACCTTTACTGATAGTTGCTGTGCATCTCTTTCTCTACCACCAACCCAAAGTGGGCAATGAAATGGGCAAATAGGTTTGTAGGCTAGGATATTAAAGCTGTCATTTTACTTCTTTGACATTTAGATCAGTAAACTTAGAGGATGGTACATTTAAGAGGTTGGCATGAGCTAAAATTGTCAGAAATTTGTGGTGGTATTCAGGGCTGTCAGTCTAAGAAAATAACAAGGAGCCTAAAGGCTCCCAACCATGAAATCCTGGGTGCCTAACACAGAAGCATATATATAAGAAAGTGAGTTTTTCCTGTCACCCAAAAGCAAAAGCTAGTCACCTGTGGCACGCAGACACCTAGAGCTAGAGCACAGGCCATGGCTATTGCAAGCTGAGTAATCTAACTTGAATGATCCAGGTTTTTCCAAATAATTTAGTATAAATCTACTAGCATTCTACCACAAATGTTGTTCTCTTATTGGCTACCCTGCTCACTAGCTATTCTGTTGTAGTGAGTAGCCTAACATTGTGTGCTTGTTGACAAATGATGGACACTAATTTTCATTTTTGAAGTCTCTGTGAAGAGGATTAAGATAAAGTTTTGAACGACTAGTAGGTCTATATTAAAACAATTAGATTATGAGCTTGACTGCTCGATCTCTCTGTGCGTGAAAGTTGATGAAGGCTGTGCTCTTGTCATCTATCAGGTAATAGAAATCTTAAGTTCGTGATCTTATTGTTGAATCTGTTGCAGGGCCAGCAATAAAAATAATAGAGGAACCATCATCCCAGACAATAAACGAAGGCTCAAAAGCGGAGCTGGTCTTCAAGTGCAAAGCTCAAGGAAACAGCAAACCGACTTATGAGTGGTATAAAGATGGTGCAGTGTTACAGAGAAAAGAAGGGGGCACACTTGTCGTTAAATCTGTTACATTGCGTGACTTTGGCTGGTATAAGTGTGTTGCTAGTTGTGAAGATAGTCCCAGCGTTAAAGAAGAATCATTGTCCGCAGAACTGGATGTTATACCTTGTTTTGGAACAAGTATGTCCCTCAGTCCGGATCAAAGTTAATTCTTTTCAGAACCTAGTAGTTTAAAAGGCTGGTGCTGTGCAGCTCCCAAAATAATCCGACGTCGTTATGATCCCCAGTCCTGAATCGATTTCCGACTCGAACCTGAAATTTCTTTAACTGTTTCTTTTTTCACTAGTCATTTTTGTTTTTGGTGCAGAGTGCACTACTGGGATGGTTTAGGGGGCCACTAAAGCACTAAAGCACTAAAGTACTCAGCACTAAGGTACTCAGCACTAAGGTGCAAAGGTGTTAACTTTAATCATTATGTTTGTTTAATTACAGTCAAACCAACTGAAGCATACCCTCAAGATTACATTAAGGAATTGATTATTTGAATATTGAACCTGCTAGATGCTTTGAGAATGCAATAGTGAATTGACCATTTGAATATTGATCCCATTAGCTGTATTCTTGGAACAACTACCTGGTTCAATATTCAAATAACCAATTCATTAATGTTATCTTGAGGGGTACGCTTCACTTGGTTTGACTATAATTAATTTCATTTAATTAATTAGCCTTGCAGTAGGGGCAGGGCAGGGTGGGACAAGTGTTTGTGAGGACTACGTAAAACATGATGTACTTACCTTACTTCTTTGATATCTTCACAAAGCTATATTTTTATTCTTTTTTTATTTATTTGTTTATTTCGTAATGCAGGTCAGTAGGGCAACTTATACAGCTGATGTGGACCTACCTAAGAATTCTTAAATCTACTAGTAAACAATTCTTCTAGAGCATTGACAATACCATTTACAATGCAATGAAATGACTATTTACAATAAAAGGAAATGACCTACTAGTGGTAGATATCATAGACTTTTGTAAAGCCTTTGGCTCGGTCTTTCCAGAAATCTTGTCTCGTAAATTGTAGGCCTGTGGAATTAGCGGCAATCTTTTCCAGTGGCTGAATAGCTATTTATCTCATCGACACCAATTTGTTGAGCTAAATGGAATGAAATTGCCTGTTTGTGTCAGAAAACTGCTTGCTCTCCTCGAATATTTGCTCTAAACGCATGCGCAGAATAATAAGCGTTAGTATCAAATGGAAGATACATTTCATACAATATCACACACCAACACTGAGTGCTTGTTCTTGTGGTAGAACCCTAACATGTCCTACGCATGCGTTCTAGCATCATTAGCATGATGCAAGAACGTTACTGTGACTACATATCTTTTGGAATTACTCCTAGCAATCGCTTCAAGAAATATCATTTGCAGTTTCCAAATTATAGTACTGCGTTTGTGTTTCCCTTATATTTTGGACGTAAATTTGACAAGATAGCAACTGTGAAATTCCCTCAAGTTTGCATTAAGTAATCTTGTCTCTAATTCATTTAGATACTCAAGACCGGATTGCAGACCTTCTCACCCAGAAAAGTTACGGTTCCGGAGGGTGGAGGCAGATCGCCTCCAAGTATAAAATGGATCAGCTCAAAATTAAGTCTCTAGAGAACGATCCAGAGGCCGGCAAGAAAACACTGGAGTACCTTCGAACAAGCAACCCGGATTTGAAGGTCTACGGTTTTTGCAAGGCACTTAAAAGAAGATAACATAAGGCGTCTTGACATTGTTAACGAATTACTGGGACATCTTTCAGTTCCCAGTTCATCAACTGCATACTTATAGTCCCGAAAAGCTGTTCTCAATTTGGCAGATGGCGGAAAACGCTCGATGACGAAGTCATCTTCTTGCCTTAGTAAATTGGACAGCTTTCCTCAGAGCTACAGTCTGCCCTGGTAAAGCCTTCCCAAGCATTTTTTATCATTATTATTACTTTTATTGTTGTACGCAATCACTATGATAATAGACACGCAGGCAGGATTCCGGATGACCTTCGCAATTGTTTTAGCGTGTTGAAAAAATGCCACAACAAGTTTGATTGTCTCATTAATGAGATGTTACTCATTAAACAATCACGACCGTGTTTAAATGTACAATCAAACTCAGTTCGCGCTAAAGTCTTTGTCTAACTTATGCAAATTAGAAACTCTGAACTCTTAGTTACTCTTGAAATCGCATATTTAATTAGTTTCCCTTGACAATGGCGCCAAGATGTCGCCGAAACGTCGGATTTATCTATCGTTAGTTTTTGCCTGTATATGTTAATCTAAATCACGGAAAATAGCTAAGGAAATTATTTTTTACGTTTTAAACGTACTTTTATTTCTTGATTTGCATCTCACGATAAAAAGTGACATAGCAGTTTTTTGCTAGAGATTTTAGGATGTTTTTACATTTTATTACTTGTCGATATCGGCGAGTAGTGTAATTCCATGGACTAACAGTGGACCAAGATTTCCATTTTAGTCTTATGTGATGCTATTTTTTGTAGAAAGATATCCCTGTTAGGGTATATCAAGAGGTCCTACTTATTGCGACCAAGATAGTTTCACCGTTGGACCCGAAACATAAAGATAAGGGTCTGTTAGAACTGTTAAGACTTGACTTATTATAGCGACAAATGTGTTATTGATGTGTTAAACACTTAAAAGAGGAACCCCGTCTTGCAATTTTAAAACATTTTGCCACCCAGAAACTAACGTACCTTCTGTTTGAAGGAAACAATAATTTTAACTAGAGTTTGTAATTATAAACGTCTGTTTTAATTGTTAAAGTAAACACCTTACGACTGTAGAATATTGAGACAGGTTTCAATTTAAGACTAGATGAGTTAAGTTCCTTTCTTTAAACAGAGAATGCGTTTGAAGATCTTCGTTTTAGTAGTATTTACTGGGAAGCCAAAATTTAGTCTTATTACCCTTAACAAGCTAACGTGCATATACTTTACTGTATAGCCAGTTTGTGTTTAGGGCTTGAAACACGAGCGAAAAAAATCTAACAGGTCTTTCAACCCACTTATTACCAAAAGTTGTCAAAATCATATTCACCTAAGACTTATTGGTCAGGTTAAACAACATAGGCATTGATCACCGATATCACTGAACTTGCCATGTAGTTAAAATCTCCGGAATGGCAGAGTAAGAAAAAAATTACAGATTGATGCCTATAGAAACGAAGGAATTTGAAAGTTGGTATGCCGAAATCTTCGTCTCAAAGGTTGAGAGGACTGTCCACACTTAATCTTTGTTGTACATAGTATGAGCTTTTTTTATAGAATGGGGCAGGAGAAAACTCGAACGTTTTTAGCTGAACATAGTTGTGCGCGAATGTGACAAACATTCATGAATATAGTAAATGTCCACCAAATATTTGTAGCTGGTCTACCAGAAGCCTAAGGTGGCAAGGCAAAGCACTGCTCATGAGGATAATTGTAGATTTTATCATAGATTTATTCACCTGTACTAAGAGTATAGTTTAAGGAATAGTGTAGTACATACAGAATTATTTTTGTATGCAGACTGTAGCTGGTTTACAGTATTAGGTATTTTACACTTTAGAAATGTTTTGAAATTTGTATTTGTTATTGTATGTATACTTAATATGTATTTTTACTACTGTGTCTATTTTTGTAGTTATTAGAATTAAATTTGCAATGAATTCCAATGCATTTCAGGCATAAAAAATTTCCCTCCAAAAGAAGCCGGCACAATAATCATGCAGGTATAATACAGTCGATCGAACCTCTCCACCTGGGGCGTGGTCTCACTGTTACTGCGCTTGTCTCCGGATCCGGCGGTCCGGTTTTTAAGCCCTGGCCAGGGACATTATGCTGTGTTCTTGGGCAAGACACTTTGCTCTTGAGCACAGTGCGTCTCTCCACCCAGGTGTACAAATGGGTACCGGCGAACTTAATGCTAGGGGTAACCCTGTGATGAACTAGCATCCCCATTCAGGGGGAGTAGAAATACTCCTAGTCGCTTCATGCCACGGAGACCGGGATAAGCTCCAGCCTGACGGGTCACTTGGCTTACCTTACCCTTACTTGGCTTGCCTTACCCTTACCTCTCCACCTAGGGGACAGAGAGAAGTGACCGTTGTAGAGGGGTGGCCGTTATGGAGAGGTAAGGGTGTAATGACACTTAGGTTTTTTCTTTTTCTTTCTTTTTTTTTTTCTTTTTTTTTTTTTTTTTTTTTTTCAGGGGTGCAACATTTTTTCAAAAAATTGTTTACTTTAGCATATGCTAAATCAAAATGTATCAAAAAAACAGAAGCAGAGACCAACGACTGGCGGTACGGATCAAATTTGGTGACCTTTGACAATAACAAAATGGGCTTCTGTATACACCGTCAATCGTTGATTAACTGGCCGTTGTCGAGAGGTTATTTTGACAGTTGGGACGAGTTCTAGTGGCCGTTGCCGTTGTAAAGAGATGGCCGTTGTTTTCTTCGGTGGAGATTGCCCCAAAAATTAAGTTGACGGATACATCCTAATTCAGTTATCACAGTTTGCGGGCCGTCGATTCGTTTTAAAAATCCCGTTTTTGAGGATAATTCGTTCGCATTTTAAGTTTTAAGAATATCTTTTTGGAAAATGCACATAAAGTAATAATAACTATTTTAGAACAAATCGGCCCTTGAAGGCGAAAAAAAAACTATTGGCACTTGGAACATCCATCAGAAAAGTTCCGAACACAACGCTCATAAGATACGCGTAATCGATCCGCAAAAAATCACTACAGTGGAACCCCGTTAATCCGGTCAACAGCGGGTCGTATTGAAGGGGTTCTTTAAATAAGAAAATGACTGACTGAATTTTATTTGGGCCAGAGCAAAGACTGTAACAACGAGGTGGCCGCGGGTTACAACAAAATTGGATTTGACACTGCACTTTCGTGAAATATTACTCCGAATTAGTGCATTACTTTCTGGCGCTGATGTTCATATATCCGTTGAAGGTGTTTAATTACGAAGCACAAATGTTGGCGAGAATGAGGAAATCTTGGCCTTTGGTCTCTAAAACAGAAAAAGCACAACAGAACAGTTTCTTTATAAAGCCAGGTATGTCCTAGATGACTAAACCACTTAGTTCTAACTGAAGTGATAACCAGTGAATTAATGGGGTTTCCATGCATATGGTTTGACTACCGTGAAACCTGTATTAACCGGACCCCATTATTTAGCGGACACCCTCTATTAAGCGGACACAAGCTTGAGTCCCAAAATTTTCTTCCTGCATTTACTGTAAAATAAACCTGTATTCAGCGGACAGCTCTGTTAAGAGGACGCGGACACCGATATTAACCCATTTTGTTGTACAAAACCTGCAATTAGCGGACACTTCAAGAGCTTTTTACATCTGAAAGCTCAGCTCAGACTCCTTTAACATTGTTCAGCAATGTTGTTTTAATTAAGTAGATTATTCCAGATTGATGCATTGACTGACTGGAAATTGTGCTATGAGCAGTCTTTGATCTTACACTCTGTTACACTGAGTTATAAAAGGGTTAATAATTAACTATCATTGCACAATATATTGGAACCTGCTTAGAGCGGACACCCTGTTTTAAGCGGGCACTAGTGAGGGTCCCAATGGTGTCCGCTTAAGACAGGTTTCACGGTATGTCAGTGTTTCCTCAAGTCAAGTCTTTCTCTATATATCTGCGATACCATCGGAATGCTTTAGTGTCTCCATGTCACTGCCTTCCCCCCTCCCCCTAGTACCCATTCCTAACCAATTATTTTTTTCCTCAAAATCCCTCATTTACCCATACGAGACCTATATGATAACACGCATCTCATTAATTTAAACCCGGGCTCTGACGTAATTTTGTGTCCAATCATGCACACAACCTCGTTCCCAGGGTCCTCTCTCTTCCTGCGTCGAGAAAGTACCCTGGTTGCGGCTGGTCACGTGTCTGCTAGATTTTTGCAGATTCCAGAAAAATGATTGAATGGAGGGGCAGGACAGTTAAAGTTTGTCTCCACTGAGCTCACCTACTGAGCCCAGTAGGGAATGAAATTTGTAACCCTCCCGTGGTGGATCGCGAAACTCACAACGAAGGCATAACACATTTGATATTGGAGTTAAATGCATTCAATGTTCGGCTTTAAGGTTAGCTCTGCATTTCGCTGAATTTTTGCCATCGATAGTTGGACGATCTTTGGAATTTGTGGCGGTGAAAAAAATTGACAAAGTACTTGGAAATGAACCGCGCGGTGAATTTAATTTTATCATTCGGCAAAATCACAACGTAGGTATTTACTCATTCGTTTAGAGTTAAATACGTCGTATGTTCGCCTACAAAGGTAGTTTTGAATTTGATTAAATTACTCCCATGGACAGTTTGACGGTCATTCCATTATCTTGCGGCGAAAAAAATTACGAAGAACTTGACCTCAACAAAGATGAATACTAATAATGCCATCACCCTTTTTTCCTCTATTTAGCGTCGTCCGACCGACCCAGATTTTCGCGTTTTCAAAAAAAAAAAAAAAGTTACGGAGAAGGCAATAAAGGCAATGACACATTATTTCAAACAATTGTCACTTTAATCTGAAACATAAGCAATTTTTTGCCTTACAGATTTTTAGTTTTTTTCCCTATTCTCGTTTGATTTTAACAATGACGTTGATTTTTCCTTCCTCCATTGCCGCTTTGTAACCACACCTTGTTGTTTCCAGGCTCCACGGATATTATGCTGAGGTACCGGGCCTCCTAGCTCCAGACTCCTTTTCCAATTTTAATTATTTTTTTAAATTTATTTTTCCTACCGACCGACCCAAAATCAGAAAACGCATTCGACAATAAACGAAAAAAAAGGGGGGATGGCCTAAGCTTGATAAGGTGGCCGAACACTTTTCGCGCGCGCTATTGCTGATGCGATTCAGCGCGCGCACAAGGATTGCAAAAAACAAACATGCCGTCAAAAGAGCGATCATTTTAGTTACTCAACACCCGCGCTATCTATGCTATTTTTCTCTATAACTGAACGCAGTGTATTGATGGTTTTAATCTTTTATTACAAAAATATGTTAGAAAAGGTAACGATGCAAAGAACCCAGCAATTCTCAGCTTTTTCGTTGTTACCGAAAGAACCCAGTTAAATGCAGCGCATGCGCAGTAAGTAAAAAAATTGCGATTGAATGAAAAATTGTTTGCTCGGAAATACGCCTTTTTCTCGAGAACCACTCATTAGAATTTTATAGGAAATAAGTAACCGGAGTATTGTAAAAAAATTGAACTTTAACGAAGGAAATTCTAGATATTTCAGAGAGCCTTCAAAAAGGGATAATTAGAGATCTCTCTGTTAAATTATTATCAAAATGGTGTTAACTTGTGAGTATCGTCACAATCTTGCTGCATGCAAATTGTAAAGAAAATTTTATGACTAGATTTTCTACAAATAACCTAAACTGATTTTAAAGGCCTGTTTATATTTATTCATGTTGCCATGGCAACGGCACATTGGTCAGCTTAACTACCAAAAAACCAAAGTTTGTGTTGTTAACTTGCAGGTTGCAGGTTGCAAGTTGAAATTTAATTCTAACTGGAAAACCGCTGGCACTTAAAAGAAACGTACAGGTGGTAGACTTACCGTGACCGTTACATGACGCTGTTTGCAATCGCTCAGAAAGGGGGCTTCCACCTAAGTGCCAAACCGGACGAAGCGATGGGAGGAGAGTATATTCCTATGATTTTAAGCCTGCAATCAATTATTGTTTTTGAACAAACATCTGAAATATCATCTGAAATATCTGCTGAATTTGGTCTCTTCCCTGTGAGAACCAAAATGAAAGCACACTGAGTTTGTGTTAGTATATTCCGTCGGTTAAAATTTTATATTATTTCATTTCTTTATTTATTTGCTTCATTTGTGATGGCAGTCTTCTGTTGTTGAGGCAAGACCCAAGCCAAATCTGGAATCGATGGAAACATCTGTGGAGCGGCCATCCAGATGGCCTTGAAGAGATTTCACTGGTCTCAGCGTCTCGATCGATAAGCTTTTATTATACATTGAACTCATTATCTCTTTTCTAATTGGCCAAAAGCATAAAGTGAATTTTCGAAATGAGCGCCTGTGACGTCATAACTGCAGATTATACAATAATCATGCAAGGACACTCAAGGTCACGGGTAATCATGTCATGTACGACCGCGGTGCATGATTTCTAAGGGTAATCATGTCACAGGAGTACCCAACGACACTTTAACTGGAAATTTAATATGTGACTTCCCAAGCACTGATTCTGTGCTCCCACGTCAATTACCATTAATAATTAACTTTCCTGGGAAAAAAATATCCGCTCTTCACTGCTAGCAAGATCGACTTTATTTCATAAAACTCCCAGCCAGACATAATGAAAATTTTGATTACCGAGCTAGAAAAATGGCAATTAGCCAAGTAGCCAGCCAGCAGTAAAGGGTAACATTGAAAATGCCAGCAAGGCAATTATTGGCGAAAAAATGTTCTGGCCAGCGTTTTGACCTAGATTAAAAACAAACGCATTGTTTAGGACCTTTATTCAACAGCCTATTGTCTGTTGACTATTATTAGAGATAAATTAGCAATATGTGGTTATTTTTGCCGCTATGAGCAAACTCTACACTATGATTATGTTATCACTTAAAAACAATACAACTTACCATTTATGTCTTAAGCGGATCGGACAAGGTGTCTCCCAGCACGTTGTTTTCCGATACTTCAGATGCCTTCCAGGTTCAGCATACGTGTGACAGTTTGGCACTTTACGTTCTGACATCTAAAACGGTTCACACTGATGTTTAAAATAAGATCCCTCTAATCCTTCTAGACATTCAGATCAAACTTGCTTTCACCAAAGAAATGTCTGTTGCAAAATTACTTTTATATAACGCTGTAAGGGAAATGAACAAAAAATAATATTGAAGTCCTTTATTACTACATATCGGCCTTACTTCTACATTGCTAGCCCAATAATGATTGTAATTTCAACAACAGCAACACACTTTATATGTTTACCCCGATTTAGTAGTTTACAATTATTTCTAATGATTTTTTTGAAAAATAAAGGGTTATGCCAGCTCCTTAAAACAACCAAAGGGAGCTGGTTTAGTGCTGATTAGTAACACCATGTTTACCTCAAAAGTATTGAAAAACGTGTTTTTCTTTTTCTTTGGACAACTGTCTTCTCTGAGCTTCCCACTCTAGAATTGCGAGATAAAAGTGTATAAACCACATTAGAATCTTTATCATAAAACGAGTAAAAAAAATCTTGATAATACATACCTTGAATGTTGGTGATCCATCTCAGTCCATGTCACTGATCCATGCCTTACCCAAGACTGCAAAGCACTGTCAACACAACTTTCACAAATTAATTTAACTTGAAAGCTAAACAACCAAAGACACTCACATTCCTAGAGGTAGTTTACCGTAAACATTTCATAAATACCCATTGAAGGGATGTTCAAAGCCATTCACCGTAAAAGTTTCACACAGTTAAGTGCAAAGTTTCGCAGCAAAGACCCCAGCATTGTTAGGATGTTATAGGCCGTTCACCGTAAAAGTTTCACACAGTTAAGTGCAAAGTTTCGCAGCAAAGACCCCGGCATTGTTGGGATGTTATAGGCCGTTCACCGTAAAAGTTTCACACAGTTAAGAGCAAACATTCGCAGCAAAGACCCCGGCATTGTTGGGATGTTACAGGCCGTTCACCGTAAAAGTTTCACACAGTTAAGTGCGAACATTCGCAGCAAAGACCCCGGCATTGTTGGGATGTTACAGGCCGTTCACCGTAAAAGTTTCACACAGTTAAGTGCGAACATTCGCAGCAAAGACCCCGGCATTGTTGGGATGTTACAGGCCGTTCACCGTAAAAGTTTCACACAGTTAAGTGCGAACATTCGCAGCAAAGACCCCGGCATTGTTGGGATGTTACAGGCCGTTCACCGTAAAAGTTTCACACAGTTAAGTGCGAACATTCGCAGCAAAGACCCCGGCATTGTTGGGATGTTATAGGCCGTTCACCGTAAAAGTTTCACACAGTTAAGTGCAAAGTTTCGCAGCAAAGACCCCGGCATTGTTGGGATGTTACAGGCCGTTCACCGTAAAAGTTTCACACAGTTAAGTGCAAACATTCGCAGCAAAGACCCCGGCATTGTTGGGATGTTACAGGCCGTTCACCGTAAAAGTTTCACACAGTTAAGTGCGAACATTCGCAGCAAAGACCCCGGCATTGTTGGGATGTTACAGGCCGTTCACCGTAAAAGTTTCACACAGTTAAGTGCGAACATTCGCAGCAAAGACCCCGGCATTGTTGGGATGTTATAGGCCGTTCACCGTAAAAGTTTCACACAATTAAGTGCGAACATTCGCAGCAAAGACCCCGGCATTGTTGGGATGTTACAGGCCGTTCACCGTAAAAGTTTCACACAGTTAAGTGCAAACATTCGCAGCAAAGACCCCGGCATTGTTGGGATGTTATAGGCCGTTCACCGTAAAAGTTTCACACAGTTAAGTGCAAAGTTTCGCAGCAAAGACCCCGGCATTGTTGGGATGTTATAGGCCGTTCACCGTAAAAGTTTCACACAGTTAAGTGCAAACATTCGCAGCAAAGACCTCGGCATTATTGGGATGTTATAGGCCGTTCACCGTAAAAGTTTCACACAGTTAAGTGCGAACATTCGCAGCAAAGACCCCGGCATTGTTGGGATGTTATAGGCCGTTCACCGTAAAAGTTTCACACAGTTAAGTGCAAAGTTTCGCAGCAAAGACCCCGGCATTGTTGGAATGTTAAAGGCCGTTCATAGTAAAAGTATTGCTATTAACAGCATCATTACTCGTTAACTCGTTAACAAAATGTATCAATCAGATCAATGTAATGTCATAAATATACACTGGACGATCAGCATAAAAGATTCACAAAGTTAATCTCGTGATTTCATCAACAAATTTGCTCATCTTTTCTCGCGTACCAGTCCATGACATCGGGTAACGTTTGCAGCATCTTTAGCTGTGCTTCTTATAGTTCACGCAGTTAATTTTACACCTGAAAAATGATATGTTTTAGAAAATTTAACATACTGCACAATCCCTCTTATATCGGCGTCCTCCCCTTGTCCACACACACACACATGCATCCAAATACGCATACAGCCACGGACACATAATAATATACAAAACTGGTGATACTATCGGGCCCCTCAATGTAAGATCTAGATCAAGAACTATGTTCACAAAAATAGCTCATTCATGAGAGAATTCAATGAAATGTCTTAGATTTTAACTGATGTTACATTGCTGAAAATTACATTCCCTGGGGCAAGTCAAAGAAGCAAGGATTTAACTGTTTAAGAAAAATAATTGTGGAATAATTTTTTACCGCTCATTTCGTCATCAAACTATAACCCAGAAGCGTGAATTCAGTGAATGGTGTGAACTGGTTCCACGCCCCTCCCCTATTTTTTCGTGTGCCATGTTTCGCGCTTTGCCTAAGCTACATGAACTGAACCGTGCGATGATTGTTCCACCACAAAATCACTGTCTGCGCCATCATAAAAAGAAGGACAATAAGGCGAAATGTCTACATTTCCGGTAACTACGCAGGCATGCAAAATAACTTGTTCTCTAACAGAAACTGAATGTGTGAAAAACACGCGCGTTAACAAATGGGAACGCATAAGAAATTAAATTACACATTATTGTCCTGGCGCTATCGACACCGAAAGAACGAAATCTGGAATGACATGATTGCCTTCTGGTCTTTTCTCACCTTTGACATGGAAAGCCTTTGTATTCCCTTTTAAATCCCAAAGTACAGTACAATTAGCACTGAACTAGATCAATCAGGTGTGTTGGTCAACAGCTCTTTCAGGGCAAATTTTGGGCGATACCAAAAGGCAGCAATAGGTAATCAGCCTTCAGTTATATAAAGAACACGATCGGACTTCAGTAAAGAAACCGATGGAAACAATACTTTCTTACACCGGGAAAAAATAATCATTTCAATATCTCGTCAGTTGTCCAATACGCGGCAAATGTGTTTCAATAGCTCATGTTTTAACGTTCGACGCGTTAAAAAGCGGTCATCATCGACTGCAGCACCGGGATCGGATTTTACTGGTCGTTAAAATTATAGAATTGAAATTACACTTGGAAGTAGGATCACTGTGGATGAATGCACTGACAATTTCGAAAACCCTTCCAAGTTCTGAGACATATCAGGCCTTTTCTTGCTTTCACTGTCTTCACTGAAGCTGCACTTTCCGTTGGGTTTGAAATACAATACAGTGGCGAATACAGTTTGAAAACCTGCGCCGGCTTTTCCCGCACACATTGCTTAAACATAATCACTGAATATTAAATATATAGGCTGATTCAACTAGTTCAACTCCAAAGTAGTTCTTACCTGAACCTTTGAATTTATCAGTGGAGTCCTCAGAGTTCTCTGGCTGCCAAACCCTCAAACAACTGGTCGGCAAAATCTGATCGCGCTTGAAACCGACCGTTGGACACAAAATTATACGGGAACAATGTTTTAGTTACAAAATATTACGAGGTTACCCGAGTCTCACCGGGCCTCAGGCAAAAATGTGAAAAGACTGCACGAACCAACAAACGTCATCACCAGATAACCAGTTGTCTCAAGGTAGAACATGAAAGCAGCTAGAACAGACGATGATTTTCCGCGACCGGATCAACGGTGGTGAAACATGCAACTGAACGTGGGAAAAAGGAGCGTCAAGGGAAAAGAAACCGATCTAATTTCACACTATAAATGACAGCAGAACAGACTTCTATTGTTTGCTGGTAAATAAAACTTTAATAAACAACTAACATTATATTGTAAGCATGTTTTCAAACAAAAGGTCAAGCAGTCAGTGAGTGTCAAGTGACACACTTCAGTCAGTGATCGCATCCGGAATGTAATTTCCAGCCAGAACTGATTAGTAAAACCACAGTGTAAGCTATTTGAACACCAAAAAAAATTTTCCAGCTAGCTAGCTCTCGATAAGCTAAATTCTCAGCAAGATTCTGTTTAATACTAAAATTCCCAGCCAGCTCAACTTAAGTCTGCAGAGCGGATATTTTGCGGAGCGGATCCGACGGGTACTCCTGATGTCAAGTTCGCGCGCTTTGTGTTGCTTGCCGTCAGTGAAGAAGCAAAAACATGACTTCCATTTTTTTTTCGTTCAATGTATAATAAAACAATTATTAGATTCGGTTTTTGTGATATCCAGCCTCGGCAAAATCACAACGGAGGCATTGATGCATTCGTTTAGAGTTTGATACATCTAGTGTTTGGCCAAGCGACTAGCTTTGAATTTGATTGAATTCATCCAATCGAAAGTTTGACGGTCATTCGATTCTCTTGCTGTGAAAAATTTTATGAAGAACTTGACAAAAACGACATCGGTCGCGCTTTTGCAAAATCCAACGGCTTTCGTTTTAACAGGGGCACCCAACGGATCATTTCGGTAAATTATCTGTTCGGAAGGCCTTTAATCCCCTTTGATTTTCTTAACAGAATTGTCCCCTCGAACTTTCGTGATATGAGAAATTTAGTGTCTGTTGTTTTCGGATTGTTAAAAATGTCGTTTTGGGCACCGAAGAAAGGTCACCTACCATTTTCGGAAAGGTGATAAGACCTAAGGTTTTCGGGCAATGGACACAAAAGCCCTAATAAATTCGAGAATACTCAAGTTTCCTTCTCCCTCACTCCGTTCGTACGAAGGAAAATCATTTTCCTTCTCCAGAACGCTGAAGCATAACACAAATACACAAGACTGTAAGGCAGGCAGAGTGAGAGCACCTGCCTGCCACGTTGAAAAAACAAAGAAAGGGCAAGGAGCATACCTCGAAAAAGAGACCGGTCGTCAGCAGCGCGAGAAGTATGAGCGCTGAGGGGAGTCTTATTCTTCTCGGATTTCTTAAAAGCATTTTGCTTCTTCTTCTTCAAAGCCCTCTCCTACGCCTTCCTGATCCTCTTCTCGTCGTCCGAATCACTAGCTAACTCCTCCGCCTCGTATCCCTTCACCGCAAGCCAACCTGCTTTGCTCTTGTCTGCCAGTTTTATGATCTTCTGACGATGTCGCAAACTTTTTCTTAAGTCCTCAACCTTTTCAGCAGCTTTGTCGACGTCGCGCAAGCCAAGAAAATTAGCGGCTTCGTCTACCGTCGCCTGAAGTTCGGAGTTAAACAGGAACTGGTCTTTGTTGCCTTGGAACTTAAGCTTGCCGGCCTCAGACGCTCTTTGCAATTTTCCAGTTTCACTTGACGATTGCGAGCTTAATCCCGACGAGAGATTTTCAATCTTGTGGTCAAGGTACGTTTTAAAACGTTCGAAAACGTCCTCCGTAGCAGACTCTTTAGGGTTCTTCGAAGTTTCGGGACTCGAGGGCATCTCAAACACGATGAAACAAACAAGAAAACTACAAGCACCGTCGAGTAGTGTCGCACTTGATGAATATATCAACCTATTCACTCCTTATATATATTCCAACTGGAGTCTCGAGAGACTCCACGTGCTAACACAAGATGCGTTAGCATAAATCACATGCGTGTTCACGCTGAACTTCCGAAGGAAAATACATTTCCCCTTGAATAACCGAACAGATAAAATTTTTTCAGCGCAACCTAAAATTAACCTACAGAGCATTAAAAGAACTCCAGATAGCCTAAAACAGCATTTCAAAGCATTAGAGAGAAAACGGTCGTTGGGTGCCTCTGGTTTTAAAACTGTTTAGCGGTGAGTCCAATTTTCGGTCAAGACACTAGCTTCTCATTTAGCTGAATGCATCCCGTCGATAATTTGACGGTTATTTAATTCTTTTGCAGTGAAAAACCGATTAAACTCATCCGAAGGAGGTTGTTGACGGTTTTTAAAAAAGCAGTGAAAAATAAGCAAAGTTCCCTCTGAGTTAACATCTCATACTCATAGAGACGAAGCACTTGTCAGGCAGGATCTTTGACAAACAACTTGCTTCACTTTCAAAATAGCGTCTGCATAGCAGCACAACATTCACCTCCCTGGACAGTGTTGGGAAAATAAAGTTGAGGACCCACCCGCCGTGCAGCTTTGGTTGGCATACGCAGACACGTGACCAGCCGGCAACCAGGGTGGGAACGAGGTTGTCATGCACACACACGTCCGCGTCTGTCTGAACTTTCCAGGATCCTCTGATGTAAAATTTAAAATGACGTAAATATGAATTTAAAAGGCTGGACCTTTCCCTGGTTGCTCCAGTTTCCTTTTGCAGCAGACACTTCGTGATATTAACGGCAAACGAGTAAGTACATCAGCCAATGCATTATAAATCTAAGTTATAACAATTTATACATGAGGTTCGGCTCATGAAAAGTTCGACGTCTGAATCAAAGCCGTTCCAAAGCCGAAATTCCCGGCTGAGCTAGGCGGAAAGAACGGCTGGGCCGTTCCAAATTCAAATAGCCGTTCTTAACTGATTCAGACGCCGAACTTTTCATGTACTTAATTCAATGTATTTGGTTCGGCTCATGAAAAGTTCGGCGTCTGAACTGGGCCTAATTGCACTGCAAAACAAGTGATTAAGACTACTCTAAAACAATAATTTGGGAAGTTAGCGACTGCAGCCACTGCTTCAATCTTCCACAACCAGAAGAAGTGCCTATGTCGATGAAATTTCGACAGTTCTAAAACATTTTTATGATTTTAACATTTGATGATAATTAATTAAGAGATTTCAAGACCTAAATTTGTCATGATTTAAGCCTTATATATCAACCACGACTGTAAGCTAATGCATGTGTAAGCTTTAAGCTTGAATATCATCCAGTCTGCTATATTTTAACGTTGTTTATTTGTTTAGGGATTGGTTTGAACCAGGAGATCACTGCACGTATATAGTGATATGCGATCATCTTGTTTGATTAATTTGTTGATCTTTGGCGTCAGCTGTTTCTTGGTAAGTAAACTTTAAAACAATTTATTGATGTAAGCTTATTTTAAGGCTAAGGAAGTATGTAAATGGCTAAGAATTGAGCTAGTTTAAAATTTATCCTAAATTAAAACGTTCATGACTCAGCATCTATGCTAATTTAGAGAAGGAAAATTGGCAATTAAAAATTTGGTTGTCTTGACGGACGTCACGGTTTTCTGATTTTTTCATTAGGCTGATTTAGCAACAGGACGGGAACGTCAGATGACGACTGCAGGGTGCGCCAAATAACCTGGATTCTGTTCTAATTTGACCATATTTGGGTATTTGAACTGCACGCGCCGTCGTCAAGTGACGTTCCCGTTCTCTTGCTAAATCAGCCTATTAAATAATAATAAACCGCACCGCTCGATTTATCATGCCAAACTAGAATCTGTTGCAAACTCATGAAAATATGGGTGAGTGTCTCTAAAACTAAGACGTGAGACCCCCTCTGAATCTCAAAAACAAAGACCTGAGACTCCCTCTTAATCTCAAAAACTAAGACCTAAGACTCCCTCTGAATCTCAAAAACTAAGACCTGAAACCCCCTCTGAATCTCAAAAACTAAGACCTAAGACCCCCTCCAAATCTCAAAAACTAAGACCTGAGACTCCCTGTGAATCTCAAAAACTAAGACCTAAGACCCCCTCTGAATCTCAAAAACTAAGACCTAAGACTTCATCTGAATTATCTCAAAAACTAAGACCCAAGACCTAAGTTTTTGAGACATCCAATATTGGACCCCAAATTTGCTAATCATTACAAAGAAATGTAAGCCCTAGTGGAACCTCCACTCATGGCCACCTCTCTACAACGGCCACCTCTCTGCAGTAGTCACCTCTCTATAATGGTTACCTCTCTACAATGATCACCTCTCTACTTCTCTACGATGATCATCTTTCTACAGTCATCACCTCTCTGCAACAGCCACTTTATTTTGCCCAGTGGACATTCCATACATTCACTCTTATCTTAACATCTTTATAATGGCCACCTCTCCACCACGGCAATGACTACTTAAACACATCCCAAATGTCAAACCAACCTCTTGACAACAGCCAGTTAATCAAGGACTAAAGAATTGTGTACATACAAAACCCCATTTTTTATTGTAAAAAGTCATGAAACTTGGCCCATGCCATGCATTGTTGGTCATGCCATGCATTGTTCTTTCTGGGTGGCCGTGGTGGAGGGATTGGACTACACTGATAAACTCAGCAGCTCTTCTATCATAACATTATAATTGTAAGAACTTTTGTGTGGGATTTCCCACACTTTGTCAGCACCAGCGATATTTATTCCTTTGTTTGTGTAGAGAGCAAAGTGTTTGTCACATGGTTTCTACTTCGCATGTAGACTTGGTTCCACTAGCAAGAGAGAGGATCCTGGGAACAATCGCGAGGTTGAGGGCTTTGTGTGACGGCCGTGTGATTACTCTTATCGGCTCTTGGTTTTTGGCGAATTCTGACTTGTTTTTGAAATTTGGAGGGAGTCTTCTTAGGTCTTAGTGTTTGAGACACTCACTGCTGAATTTATTTTTCTTGATGCGCCATTTATTATGAGATGGGTAAACATTTGCTTTCTGTTTGTATATGCACAAAATTCTTGGATGAATAAGGAACAATCATACAAAGTTCCAGTTCTCGGGTGGAACTGTCTGCAATTACATATTTAAATTATGCCACATTGAAATTGCTTTGATCAGCTGAAAATCCCGACAATTTCTGCAGAAAATAAAATTCTGGAAAACAATATCACGGTGTGCAGTCTGCAAGTTCTGTCAGAAAATTTATACTTGAATGATTTCATTACTTTCAACCTCTGTCTATTGCTAAAATCAGCATTTTTATATCAACAACTGAAGTTTTATGGACAGATATAACATAATGATAAAGTCCGGTATTTTCCTGTGTATTTGTGGTTAGCAAGTTGCGGTCCCCTCTATAAACCATGATTTGTTGATACGTTACATGACAGTGCAGTTTCCGTAGACTCACAAGTTTAATAGGACAAAAATATTTGCATTTACCTTCAAACTTCGTGTTAATTTCTAAAAGTATAATTTACATACAGTTTTCTAAACTGGAAGCATGAATATTGGCTGACATTTGCAATTGTGTGCTGATTTATCGTAAACAAACTCCGTTCAACCAGCGACCGATTCTATAGCCTGCGTAGCAAGCGTTCCCGTACAAGGCAAACATGGGCTGCACAAAGGAGTTTTTCACATTCGGGCCATGCGAAAAATGGGAAGGAGCAAAAAGGTGAAAGGACGGGGGTGGGGAAGGGGATCGAAGGGAACGCTTAGCCGCAAACCCCTCGATTCTGAAAAACACCCACTGATCACCCATCGACTTTTCATGGTTGATTTCACTCAGTGATTGACAGTCTGTCACTGGGTAAGCCAATTACAGATTACTGGATGTAAAATTTTACTTCCTTCAAAACAAATACTCCACGTAAGTTGTCAAACGCAGGAAAATTTAAGATGTCAAAGACCGGAGAGCGAGATACTCCAAGCGAACGCTGTAGAACTTGTTGGTATTCTTTCAAGGTTAAATTCAGAACAGCATCTCAACCTGGTAAACCTGGCTATATCTCATCAGAAAATCTTTTCAAACCGTCAAAACAAAAAGATACACAAGGAGAAATCCTTGCTGATACTTGTAGAGCTGTTGGAGTCGAAGTAGTGGAAGACAACGAACTATTTTCAGACCGTGTATGTAATCGTTGCGCTCGCAAAATAAGGAATTTGGGAACACTATACCAGCTCATACTGATCAGTTCAATGGGTAGTGAGGCTGCTACTTGCAAGACTTCCACCAAAACAGAGGATTAACGCAAGAGTCCAAGCTGTTGCTCGAAACTCCGCCGGGCAGCAGTCCTTGTCACAAGTCTGTTTGTGTCAACTCTGCTAAAGCTTCTCGCAACTCTTTATTTGCCATAACAGCTGAACAGTCCCAGCAAGTCTTAAAGGAGTTCATTGATTCGAACTTGAACATCGATGATTTACCAACCGATGGGACACTTCAAGTTAAAGTAGTGATCGTTGATAGTACCGGCAAACCGACAACAAGAATTCCCTAGGAGGAAGAAAGTAATCAAATAGTGCGGCAATTTTGTAACGAGAATTGGCAAGCAACCGCAAATACCATTGTAAAACACAAAGATCTTAAGGCAGAGGTTGTTAAAGCCCTGAAAAAAAATGTTTCAGAAGAAGTGGCTAGCTACACAAAATCTGAAAGTATTTTGCTCTTGAACGAACCAGATGAAATCGCAAGCATTTCAAACACAATCTCTCTGGAGGAGTTGCGAATTTTTTGTCCTGTATTTTACGAGTTCTTGGTGGGATCTAGTGGACAAGACAACCAGGAGATGATGAAAGCAGGAATCATTAAAAATGCACACGTACACTTATTAAGTCCAAAGACTTTTATCTACAAGGACTCGCATGTTTCATAATGAAATCACTTGGTTTATTTACTGTCAACACACAGGTGACCCAAGCTCTCAATGTTTATGATCCTTTTTTTCACTTTTATGCGAATGTTCAGCCTTACGTGACATATGGAATATACTATTACATAACGACCAAATTTGACTACGTGAAACGTGATTCTGGCCTTGCAGCATATGGAGGTGTTGTGTTACAACCGTTTGAATTTATAAAGGTTTGTGTGAGAATGCAATGGCTTTGCTTGAAAAGTCAATTACAATTATTCTTATATTTTGTGAATAAAATCTGCTTACCCTGTTACTGTGTTGTATCCTTTGTTGTTTGCCAGCTCCCCAGGCCAATCTAACACGATTTTGGCGAGTTATCATTCTGTGGGTTTCCACTTCTAAAAGAAAGACAAGGCTGGACGCTGATTTCTGGAGTGCCCGCCCCTCGAAGTGAATAAAGCTACTGAAAATAACCCTGCCGGCTCAATTCCTCCGTAGAATCGAAGAAGAGATGTTAAAGTTCCATGTCAGTTCACTGGCTACGTGATTCCATCCACAATGCCTCCACAACAATACATTTATTTCGAGATTGCTTCGCTCGCAAATTCAAAAACAGCCGCTTCACAAAAGTTAGGACACTTTAACGGTGTTGGGTAACTATAATAAGCCCGACTGGAGGTAGTCAGCCACGATTTGTCAACAGTCAAACCAAAATGCTCCCAGGGTACCCTCGTGCTTTATTTTGTCAAACCCATAAAGGGAGTGCCTGGTTACCCAGGGAGCATTTGTTTTGACTGTTGACAAATCATTGCTGAGTACCCCTGGTCGGGCTAATTATAGTTACCCAACACCGCGAAAGTGTCCTAACTTTTGTGAAGCGGCTGTTTTCGAATTTGCGAGCGAAGCAATCTCGAAATATATGTATCGTTGCGAAGGTATTGTGGACGGAATTGCGTTGTGAGTGAACTGACATGGAACTTCAACATCTCTTCTTTGATTCTATGGAGGAATTGAGCCGGCAGGGTTATTTTCAGTGGGTTTATTCGCTTCGAGCAGCGGGCACTCCAGAAATCAGTGTCTGGCCTTAATGTCTTTCTTTTAGTAGTGGAAACCCACAGAATGATAACTCATCGAAATCGCGTTAGATTGGCCTGGGGAGCTGGCAAACAATAAAGAATACAACACAGTAACAGGGTAAGTAGATTTTGTTCACAAAATATAAGAATAATCGACTTTTCAAGCAAAGCTGTTGCATTCTCATACAAACCTTTATAAATTCAAACCGTTGTAACACAACACCTCCATATGCTGCAAGGCCAGAGTCACATTTTGCGTAGTTAAATTCAGTTGTTATGTGATAGTATATGCCACACGTCACGTTAGGCTGAACGTTTGCATAAAAGTGAAAAAAAGGATAACATTGACAGCTTGGGTCGCCTGTGGTCAACATAGTGGCAAGTGGGGTAAACAATATTAAATGCGATTTTAAAGCGGCAATCAAGCTTACCTCAGCCCCGTCCAAGTTTCTACTGTGACTTTCGTCTACAATACATGCAGCCATATTTTCGTTAAATAATGAATCTTTTGTTTTTAGAGCTTTGAGAAAACGCTTATCCATGGCGACTTCAGCTGAAGCATAAATAACGTTGAACTTCCCTTGATGAATATCGTCCAAGCAGTTCAGTTTTTCATTTAAATCGCAAGCCGTCATTCCCATAGAATTCACTTCTACCACTTGATCTCGAATAATACTTTGCAATGGAGAAATAATGATGATGCTAGAGAAGCCAGTTCCTCCTCCCTGTTTACTTCGCACTTCGCACATCATGACAAACAACTGAAAAATTAAACTCTTGCCGAATCCAGTTGGAAGCACAGCCATTACATCTTTGCCATTAAAAAGATGGCGCATTGCATGTTCTTGTTCTTTTTTCACTGAAAAAGCCATCCTGGTTTCGTTGAGCTTCAACAAATTAAAACTTCGCTCAAACACGATTCAAAATCTTCCATACATTCCGCCAGTTTGATCTCTTTGATCCCAAGTTAGCGTAACAATTTGACACCTACATGTCAAACCTATCAATCAAATATACCATGCCGCACCAATCAGAAGCCCCATTCATGGGCAAATGGGTTTATCAGAATCGAGGGGTTTGCGGGCAAGCCTTCCCTTCGCTCCCCTCCCCCACCCTCCTTCTTCCACCTTTTTGCTCCTTCCCATTTTTTGTGCAGCCCAAATGTGAAAAACTCCTTCACGCAGCCTATGTTCACCTTGTACAGGAATGCTTGCTACGCAGGCTACCGATTGTAATATTTCCGCTGATGAATAAAAGTAGACAGTATTAAATATATTGCTGTTCCTTGGTTCAGGCTTACTCTTATGGCTTTATAGTACTTTTCCAAACAATTTCGACTGAATAGAGACTGAACTATTCATAGGGGGGGGGGGGGGGGTGGGGGTGTCTGCATAGGAGCTGAGGCTAACTGAACTATTTGTCTCCACTGGAACTAATCAACAAATCCCAGAACAAATGTAGTCAAAATACAGCCGATGAAATAAAGCTGTTTCCACAGTAAACATCCTCAAGCCAACGGGATTCAAAAGTTGTGTTTGCCCCAGTTAGGTAACAAAAGCACAATAGCATGTCAACTCGCATCACAACGAAACAGGCTACATTTATTGTTGATTGCACGGTCTAGAGTTACCACTAAAAACACAAACTGTCTCGTGTGCACATGCTTTGCAATGATGCCATTTGTTTTTGCCCATGCTCGGCCTGCTGCGAAAAACAAGCCTAACCTGCAAAATGTTTTTACTTCAATGACTCTTTAATCTGTCAATCAACCCCCACCCCCCCCCCCCTAGTAACTTGGGGCTACAATTCTGCTGCTAAATATTAAGGGCGCTGCATGCGATCTTTTCCATGTATCCATGGGTATTGACCACAGGAAATTTACCTCTGGAAATATTGGTCATACTCACTAAATACAGTTTCCCATGGTAAAAGGATCATTTACCACGGTAAAAAGAGCCCTGTGTAACCAAACCCTATGAGAGCAAATTTCCCGGAAACTAAAGTCCAAATGTGTTTCTCCTGTAACCATTTTTTTCATCTGTGGCTTGGGGTCTTCTAACCAGGACTCTACAGTATCTTTACTCGACATTCATCACTGCAACATGACAAAATGTAAAAGTATTCACTGTAAAGCTACAATTTCTCTGATTTATCCATAGCGCATCAACTCTTATTTGACTGAAATCCCACACAAGTTCGCATTGCGGACCTATTTTTAACTCTTGGCCTCATTCATCAGTTTTGATATAATGGGTGATTCCAAGAAATATCCATACCTTACCATGGGCATGAAATTCAGAGCTAACCCCCACCCCCCATGCGGTCACTCCAAAACGCAGACCATGCAGACTGCAGACCGTGCAGACCATGCAGACCGTGCAGACTGTGCAGACCGTGCAGACTGAGTACTTTTTTTCTAACACTTGACTCACTTTTTTCACTTCTAGTGACAAAATAGTGTTCAATATGTCCTAATGTTTGTTATTTATCCACAAGCGGTACAAACTCAACATCTGACTGTTGATTCATGCATTTAATAGACCTTCTATGGGAAATTCCCTTTACTGGTCCTAAATATACTAAAATCAAGCATAAAAATAAACTTACATACATTCTAGGCGTAAATTGCGTCAATTTTTGACGGGTTTGTGGTTTTATTAATTTTATTTTGTCCAATCTGTTGTTGTTGTGTCTGCTTCACAAAGTACAGAATCGCCATTAGACTAGGAGTATTCCTCTTTCGCTTAGTTGACTGTAAGTAAACCTCGAGGAAAAAAATGCTCGCATGAAATTTTTTCCCAACAGCCATTTGGAATTACATTTTGCACACCAAGAGTAGAAAATGCACGTGTTACGTGTGACATTATAATACAAGCGAAGTTTATTTCTACATTTTACAGTGTAAAATAGCTTTACTTAAGCATATTTAGAACTAATGCGAGTTTCCTTTGCAAAATCTATAACACATCAACAGTTGCATGTAACCACCGAGTTTGCGCAGCCTGTGGATAACAAACACTACAGTATATAATTGAACAGAACCAAAAAATATGCGAGTCACAAGAAAATGCAAAAACAAGAACATGCAGGGAAAAAAAGTACTCAGTCTGCACAGTCTGCATGGTCTGCACGGTCTGCGGTCTGCAGTCTGCAGTCTGCATGGTCTGCGTTTTGGGGTGACCACCCCCATGGGTTTTGGAATTCCAAACTTTGTAAACCCCTCCCCCATGTCTTCTGAATTCTAGTCCAATAAACCTCCCCCCTCCCCCTGGGAATTCTAAGATGCTTCCCAAGGCATGGGTATGGACATTTTCTGGAATCACCCAATTAGTCACATCTTCCTCAGGGTTGTCAGTGGGTTTTTGAGTAGCAGGTTCCATCCAAAAAGTAGGCAGCTACTTAAGTGTGCCTGAAAAACTTGCCGCAGAGTGGCTGGTCACAATGTGCACTGAGCATCTTTTGGGGAGAGTATGGGAGGGGGGTTAGATGGTTTTTCCCACTCTTAATTTGATCTTATAGTTCTGGTATGTACCTTTATGAGTGATAACTCGAGTCATGTATAACTGGACAGCTTACGGTCAATATGCATGTCATTACCTTTAGTTTCTTTACATGCCATGCAATTACAAATTCTGAAAAACTGTAGTGCACATGAAAATAACTACATTAGTATAGGTAATCATGCAGTTTCGAGTTCAATTTGGAATTAATTTGCACGAGTGAGTTTTTCAAAAAGTTGAAATTGCACAAGCCGCTTCGGCTCGTGCAATTTCAGCTTTTTGAAAAACTCACAAGTGCAAATTAACTCCAAATTGAACGAGAAAAACCGTATGATTACTTATTAATAATATAAACTTGAAAAAATTTGCGCAGAGGAAGTGCCGGAAGATCTTTCTTGAAGCCATTTTTCTCATTTGAGAAAACTTTTTTCGAAGTTTCAGCTCAAAATTTTCGTCATCATTTTACGTGATATCATTTTCTTATAAAATTTCCTATTTTCTTTCAGTCAATCATAATCCAGAATTTCGATGTGTAATTTGCACTGGTGTTACACTTTTTGCACTGGTGTTACACTTGAACTGCACTGCTCTTAGCCAATCAGAATCGAGTAATTTTTTCATGTGTATTATTATCCTACATAGTATATTATCTTTTGACATCATCTGATCTCATCAAGACTTCATTTCCAAATTAAATATTTTGTGTTTACCCT
Source organism: Orbicella faveolata (assembly GCF_042242905.1). Classification (NCBI taxonomy): domain Eukaryota; kingdom Metazoa; phylum Cnidaria; class Anthozoa; order Scleractinia; family Merulinidae; genus Orbicella; species Orbicella faveolata. Next base: position 26,988,029 of record NW_028301564.1, on the reverse strand, counting down.
GGTGTTTGTATCACTCTAAGCCGTTTTTAAGCCATGTGTGTTTTTACATTTAGAAAATTACTACCTCGCTTCAGAAAATACAAAGGAGTATTTTTATTTACATTAAGGTGGCTGAATGCAGTTTTTGATACCACTGTTTCATTTACCTTTTTCTCTAAAACCCTTGATCCCTCAGTCGTCAAAAATGGCAGCAAGCAAGTTAACAACACAAACTTTGGTTTTTTGATGGTTAAGCTGACGTATGTGCTGTTACCATGGCAACATGAAGAAATATAAACAAGCCTTTACAATCGGTTTTGTTTATTTGTAGAAAATCTAGTCATTAGATATTTTTTCAAAACTTGCATGCAACAAGCTTGTAACAATTCTCACAAGTTGCCACCATTTTGCTAATTTAACAGAGAGATCTTTAATTGAATGGCTTGGTGCAAGACTGACGTAAGTGACTTTTTCGGGTGAAATTTTTTTTTTCTTCAAAAGTGCCTGAATTGTTGCATGTGCTTTTCAATTTAGTAGTAAAACATACCCCTGTATTTTTTTTTGGCCGTTTTGCGCTTTGTTTCTGAGAAAAACGAGGACAAAATATCGAAGCGTGTACAATGACCGCAACGAGGCGGAACAAGAGAAAACAATTATTTAAATTTTCAATACAGTTGTTAGTTCGTGTTGACGTGGTGCAAGTGATAAATGCACGTGTACGTGATGGATAATTTTCTTAGAGTGTCGGTTCAAATCCCGAATTTTTCCTCTGGTTTTTTTTCTTTTTCCTCCGTTTGCTCTTCTTTTGAATTTCTTTTTGTTAACAAGAAAAACCTATTGTTGATTTCAGCCGCCGAACAACGCTGGTCAGATCCGCTGGTTCAACACTGGCTTCGACATTTCTCCTTCGCTTGACAACCCGTCTTGGACGGCTGTTTTTCTTAAATTGATTGAAACGATTTGCTGCAAATTGTTGCTCTGGTTCGTCATCAAGCTTTGTTTGAAACGATCATCGATTTTACAATCGCTTCACTGAATGGCGTGAAAACGCACATGCATGCCACGCGGACAAATTCTTATAAATACACAGAATTTCACCACAAGCGGTACATTAGCATTCGTAGCTCAATCGGTAAGACGTTGGGCTGTTGAGACAGCGGCTGGGTTAACGCTGGCTTAGACATATTTCCTTCACTTGAGAACCTGTATTGGACGGCTTTACTTTTTCCATTTCAATTGCTGATTATTTTTAGTTTGAAATCAAAGACTGATTCGCCCAGCCAAGGAAACTAACAACTGAAACAAGCAAAACAAACCACAGTCAATGAACTCTGATTAGACGGAAAGCAAAGCCTGACGCTACTTTTCGGAAAATAATTCGTAGAGGACAGAAAACATAAACAGAAAACCTCACTGAAAAGTTAAAAACTGAAATCAAAATTCACGCTTATCCATAGTCCATACCCGTATTATTTTCACGCTTTGACCTAGTCAAAACCGAACTCTGACGAGATTGGGTTTGTATTGTTAAAGGGCATGTAAACCCAAAAAATGCTATTTTGGGGACCACATAGTCGTTTAGTGCATACATGACATCTGCCAAATCTGTAGATCTTTTGTTCACTTTAGCCCGTTTTTACGTTGAAAAATCGCTTCAAAGTTCTAAACATCTGCCATCTTGAATTGCGCAATCTAGCAGATGACGTCACGGGTGGACCTTGAGTTACGGGAAGTCAAAGGTCTTTCTTGAACACGTTGTGAAATAAGCACATGTTTACATAGTTTCTTTTGGAAAAACACCACATCTTCATTATGGTAAAACGCTGTGTCGTTCAGTTTTGCAGTAATTCGAACAAAACAGGCCATACTTTGCATAAGTTTCCAAACGACGCTAATTTGAGGCAGCAGTGGGTAAAATTTGTTCAAGGCGCAAATCGAGCCTAGCGAAAAGGGCCGATTTCGTAGAGCCGACGGAGCATTCGGTTATTTGCAACATTCATTTTTCTCCGGATTGTTACGAAAAAAGTTTCATGGTAGAAATGGGGCTGAGAAAGCAAAGTCCTTTACCTTCTGGTGCTGTACCGACGATACAGTCTCCAGCAGCAACAAATTCTTGCGACAAACAAAAGCGGCCTATCCAAAATGAAGGCAGCAAACAACCGGAAATGGCTGACAGTGCCGATAAAAGGCCTAGAAGAAGAAGAGCTCTTCAAAAGCTTGAGGTTAATAGGGTAAACCACTTTATCTGCTATTCTTCGCAACACAGATAATCTCTCCTTCCTTTGAGAAACCCTGCAAAGAAACAGCAGTAGAACAATATGTGTCACGCTTACACATCATTGAGTAACTAGAAAGGTAATTACGGCAAACCACGTTTGCGCCTTTGTACTTGTTAACCCCATTGCTGCCAGTGCTGTAAGATATTTTCAATAATTATGATGTAAATTAGCAATCACATTCTTATCCCTCACTGGGTTGGTGGCTTCAACCCAGTATACGTGGTGCCAAAATCGCCTGGAAAGGTGCTTCGGATCTTGTTTACAGCACAAGATGGCAGCGCAACTCGGACATGTTTACCAACTGAAGATAACCCCAGCACCAACAAACAAGCTGCCGATAGGCAATGTATCGAAATCTCCTACACGAAAAATACAGAGAAATAACTATCTACACTAGTGTTGTACTAAAATAAAACCAGTTACGGCAGAGGTAAATCTGACAATTGAACGGCGATAGTTAAAATAAAAGTAAACTTACTCGTTTCCTGTGTGATTATCTGTGCCGTGCTGCTGCCTGAATGCGTAATAAGCAGTTTAAAGCACCCAAACATTAAGACAGGTCGACTGAAATCCTGGATGCTAGGTAATACATTTCATTTGTATTTCTGGCCTCTGATTTTCTACTTTTTGCCAGACTTGTCCGACTGCAACACTTTCGTGAGCAGTCGGCATTGGCTGACATACTTGACACTCACACCTTTTAATGCACCCAAGAAAGGTCGGGAAAAAAGACAACAGCAAAATTTGGCGAGCTTCTATTTGCGTGCTAATCTGACTATGTGCCGGCTTCAATTGATGTTCATCTGCTAAAAATGTAATTTAATTGCAAAATGATTAAACACCAGTCTGTGTTTCCAAGACGGTCTGAGTTGTTGTCATCTGGTTCTGGGCTGGCTTCTTGTTGATCGTTTTGTCGGACCCTTCGTGGCTCAGATTGATACGGACGAGGCCCAGATTGTTCCACAGCTACCACTGAATTTTCTACATCACTATCATACAAATTCATCAAATTTGAATCGCTGTCATCCGATAAAAGATCCTCCGAGCTACTCCCACTTTCCCGATCCGCCATAGAATTCTCATAGGGAATCCCTATTGCGCAATGTTTGTCTTCCACCGCTTACGTCACGACAGATGGCTATTGTTCTCACTGGAAGTGGATTTTTTCTCGTAAAAGCTGTTTTTCTCCTTAACGAAACCCAAACGAGCAAAATAAATGCCAAATTCGTTTTCTACGTTGCTGTTTGCGTCAAATAAGAAAAACTTGTATTTTTGGGTTTACATGCCCTTTAACTTGATTAGACTGCAAGCAGTCTCTCTTTTGCAAAGTATAACACACACCAGACAAATTTGTAAAAATTCTGAAAACTCGCCAACGTCAATGCCATAAAATTTAAGAATTGGTTATATCAACTCCTCACTACAATTTTAGGCAATACAAAAACACTCCAAAACAGCTATACGTGGATGAAACATGTTGATTCGTTTGCTTTTGCTGAAAACAATAAGTGCGAAAAAGGTGGTGATTTTGCTTGGACTTTGACACTGCTGCGCCGGTACAAAAAAAGTCAACAAACCACACTGAATCATAATGGTAATGGTACGTTATTTAAGTCTCGTTCAACGCGTCAACTTTGGTTTAGACTGCGTACGTTATAAGGAGTAAGGTCCTTGTAAATCGATGTTTTCTCACTGACTGTAGGCTCGATTTCCGCCGCTTTCTCGAGTCCGGTCTACGTTCCTCCCCTGGAAGAGGGGGAGGAGCGCGGGCTCTTTTCCCGAACAGCAGCTGGTAATCGAGCCTACACTGACTGTTGTTCATGGATAATCGAATACTCAACAACAACAACAATTTATTTCAGTATTCCCATATATATATGTAATTACATAAAATAAATAAATTTAATTACAATAGTAATAGAAATATATGTGTAGATATATTTATATATTTCATCAAATTACAAGAGACTGTCTTAAATCCATACATAAATGAACATAAGCAGCTGACAGTCGAGATATAAAAGGGTCACCATTATTAAAGAGAAAAATAATTTTTAAATTTTTGTCGAAGTCATTGAAATTGGGATATCTCTCGTTTATATCGGCAAAAAACTTGGAACGTAGATTATTGTAAAGTTGACAAGAAAGTTTAAAATGAAATTCATGTTCAACGTCTTTTAATTGGCAGAAAGGACAAATTTAAGTGAATACCGAAAGCTCCAGTTTCTGTTGTGGTTATTTTGCTTTTTCCGGCTACTCTTAAGATTTAATTAAAGTCATTCAATGCGGGAAGCGAGTAAAATCGAGTCTATTTATTTTCTGCCTTTTCCAAGCGACGCAAACACAGAATTTAGAAACGATTTAGAAGGCTTTCTGAATGTGAGAAGCACAATGTGAACCTCAGGGGGGTACATGCCTTAAAGGAAACCCTTTATGTTATAATTAATACCGACAAAAAGAGAGCTGTCATGGCATTTAAAAATTCTACTTGAAACAGACCACTGAAACAGACAGAGGGTAGGCCCTCGACTTAGTGGAGACAAACTTTATCCTTCCTGCCCCTCCCCTCAATCATTTTTCTGGAATCTGCAAAACTCTAACAGAAACGTGACCAGCCGCAACCAGGGTACTTCCTCGGGGGAGGAAGAGAGAGGACCCTGGGAATGGGGTTGTCTTGAAAGAAGTGAGCTCGTAACGCCGTATCTATGGATACAAAGAAATTGGTAGACTCAGCACGTATATTTCTACGTGATTCTTTTAGCCACGAGTACGGTGGCCCATAGGTGCCATCCTAAAATTTCACTCCTTACAAATTTTATTCGGTTGTATTTTTTCTATCCCGCGATATTTTTATTCCTTGATAATCTTTTGCACACATTTTTTAATTATCCGAGATAGTTCTTTTTATCTCAAGATTAATTTATCTCGAGATATATTTCTTTTTACCTCGAGATAATTTTTTATTTCGAGATTATTTCATTTTGAGATAATTTTTCATCTCGACATAATTTTTCATCTATTTTTTTTATCTCGAGATAATTTTAATTCTAAATACTAAATTAGATCATTTTTTATCTCGAGATAATTTTAATACTAATACTAAATGGATAGTGGGTGGAACTTACTAGTCGAAGATATCCCATATTTGTCCATGGTGGTACAAAACTCGCCTTTCTGTTGATGGATCGTATTGCCTTACAATTTGCATAAAGCGAACTGGCAAACTCCGATCCGAGAAATAGTTTAACAATTCCCTTGTTTCACTCAGTGACAACAGCTCAGTATTACAAACAATGTCGCAGAATTCGTTTTCCTCCATGACTGGATATCTCAAATTCTTAAGAATCTGCTCTGCAAGGATTTGTCGCCGTTGTTTACCGTGAGCTTCAAACTTAAGCTTCTTGCACTCATTTTCTGCCCACCTATTGATAGTGACGAATAAGTCGATTTCTTTAATGTTCAGAGTGTCTCTTTTCACCAACTCAGTCAAGTCCATTTTATCCACTTCAAGGAACTCCTCAGATTCCAGAACGTCTTTGCATTCTTTATCTATAAATTTCCAACATGAGCGCAGGAGGGATTTGTTTTCAATAAGTTTTGAATGTTTCAAGACACAAAATACATTACTAAAATCTAGATGATCCCATAAAAATAATATGCAACGTTTGGTCAGGGACTCAATCATATATTTCTCCACCAAATACAGTAGTTGTAAAACGTTGCTGCCGTTGAAGCGGACCTCTCGGGTATATATGAATCATAGGAATTCTAACATCCCTTCGTAGTCGCAGTCGGGGAGATGAATGTTTTTGCTCGTTTCTGCCGCTAAACTTCCACAAAACATGGCAAAAAACACTGGGCTTGCAATCACCAACAAGAACCTATGAGCTGGAATCACCTTCTTGCCAGTGCTGCTGGTTTCTCCATCAATGGACGAAGGAACGACAAATTTCATGTCACTCAACGCATTGGTGCCTAACAAACATTTGGATCTTTCTTTGTAGATCTCTATAATCGCAGACATGATGTTTTCCAGTCGTAAAAGAGATTGAAACTTAAGATATCAGTGCCTGGTCGCAAAAGGCTTCCTCAAGGAGTAAAGGAAATAGGGCACGTCCAAGGCGGTCCGCAACAGCTGAGCCTGTAAAAATATGTCATCACTTTGTGTTAACGGAAACCAATTATTTGCTCCAACAAACGGAAGTCATTACAAGACATTACGTTGAGAAGCAAACAACAACAGTTTTATTATTTTTTGTACCCTCTGCCTGAATTGCAAAGTGTAATAAACAAGGCAAAATCATTGTCCTCGCTTAATGCTCTATATTTTCAAAATCCTCAAGCATGAAATGGCTAACGTTTTTGCAAATATATGGGAAAATGTTATCTAAAGGTAATACCGGGTGTTTTCCAGTCACCGAGAAATTCTGGAAATTTCACTGGAAATTCCCATCGGGTGAAAAACACAAGTTTCATTGGTTTCCAGGATGCCCTCTCAGGCCTCGATCTCACTAGTTTTTCTACATATATGGGCACCTATCAATTCTCATGTGTAGTAGGCTTACAGTCTTTCCCGTAAAAAACCATGACCAGAGAAAATTTCTGGAATGTTTATTGTTTTGCGACCAATCAGATGCGAGATGAAACCGCAAAAGATAATCGCCAAACCGCAAGGGATTAGTCACGACTTGACACGTAACAATGAGCTGGCTTCTTTTTCCATGACAAATCTTCCATTTTACTGTGAATTGGCTCCTCAAATTCACGTGATGTGTTAGAGCCTATAATGATAAATGGCAGGCAAATTGAGATCATTTGATTTTGTAAAGTCTTAGGCATCAACATCTCAGCCGATCTCAAATGGAATGAACATGTGAAAGTCGCTGGCAGAAAGGTCGCGTCACGCTTGTATTATCTTTGACAGCTGAAACGCGCCAAGGTTCCATCTAAACACCCCCTATTATTTTATGACTTACATCCGCTCGGTCATTGAATACGCTTGTGAAATTTTTCACAATCCCCTACCGCACCCCGGGAGGGGGGGTACTCCCTTATATGGGCTATATAGGTATGTGCGGCCCCAAAGGGTAGGTTTTTTCAGCCTTTTTGGGTCATAAATAGGGTATCAATTTTGGCATTTTGGTTATAAATAGGGTATGGTGTTTGCACTCTGGTCTTGAATCAGGTATGTTTCTTAGAAGAAGCTACTTTTTCATCATTATCAATAAGACTGTCAACAAAAGCCTTGCATAACTTAAGTTTAGGGCAACTGTGTCGGCTGCAATGGTCATAAATAGGCTATCAAATTTTTGGTCAGGCCATAAATAGGGTAGCAAAAAAAGGAGATTTTGGTCATATATAGGGTAAGGGTTTTGGGAATTGGGCCGCACAACCACCACCCAACTTTTCTGGAAGTACCCCCTCCCCCGGGCTACCGCAGTACCTGTCAGTGACCTCGAGAGACTTCAAAAAAGGGCGCTCCGCATTATTTTTCCTGACCTCTCGTACACGCAAGCTCTATTAGCAACAAATCTTGAGTCTCTGTTCAATCGCACAACTCGCACAAGTTACATCATCTTTTGTCACCTCTAAACATTCCAACAAGAGAGCTTAGAAAGCAGCGAAAGTTTAAAGACAAAGAGTTTCCAGAGTAGTTTTATAGGGGAACTTTGAAGTTTTACCCACCGTTGTGGCGGGCGTTGTTAGGGACGGACCATTATAAAAGTTGCGGGGGGGGGGTGTGGGGGGAAGACAAAAAAATCCATACATGAAAAATTCACGTGAAAAATAAAAACATACGGCCGGAAAAGGCAGAAAAAAAAACATACCAGTTAAGGAAACGAAAAACATGCACACATGCGAACACAAAAAAAGTTACTAGCCAAGCAGAAACTCCCCCATCCCCCACCCCCGCTTCACTTTTCTTATGGCCCATCCCTTACGGGAATCGTCACCGTTTGTCTTGCAATGTGGACATTATCGTGTTGATCCGAATCGTCGAACGGTTGTCACAAAATGTTTAACACGGTGTTCCGATTCTAACCGTTTTTATTCTTATTTTTGTGTGAGTTTTTGGAACAGACATGACCATTAAAGAAACTAAGGTAAAAATAATGGCCTATGAAACGAGATTAACGTTTCCATCTTCTGTCTTATTATCCCTTGTTGAAGGTTTACTGGAATATCTAGAATTTCCTCTGTTAAAGTTCAGTTATTTTCAATACTCCTGTTACTTATTTCCTAAAGTATTTTCGTGCCAAATTTCGTGAAATTCTAATGAGTGGTTCTTGAGAAATAGGAGTATTTCCCAGAGTGCAATTTTTCATTCAATCGCAATGTTTAGACTTACTACGCATGCGTTGCAGTTAACTGGGTTCTTTCAGTAACAAAGAAAAAGCTGAGAATTGCTGGGTTCTTTGCATCCTTGCCTTTCCTAACATATCTTTGTAATGAAAGACTGAAGCCACTGCATTCAATTACAGAGAATAATAGCACAGATAGTGCAGGTCAAGAGTAAATAAAATGATCGCTCTATTGACGGCATGTTTGTTTTTTGCAATCCTTGTGCGTGCGCTGAATCGCATCAGCAAAAGCGCGCACGAAAACTGTGTTCGGCCACCTTAAATGCAAGGGAAAGCATAAGTAATTCTGCAGTTTTGTGGAGGGTATCAGCCAGTTTCACAGCGCCGATGGTCATGTTGCCACTGACAGTCGTGATGCTAATAATTGTGTAAATAAATCTACTTATCTCATTAATTCTGAAAAAAAACAAAAACACTTCAATCCTGTTTGTTGCAATGCCATTTGTAAAGAACAAAAACTTACCTTTTACCAGATACTTCTAAGATTTTGTACAAATATTCTGTGTTTTGTTGGAATCTAAAATGATGCACCTAGGTGTTTTATGGCTGTTTTCAAGTTTGATTGGGATCAATTTATCATGGCTGAAATGCTATTTTAATATAATGCATAAATTAGTCTTTCAACACAGGAACCTGGGTATTGAAGTTGTTGTGTGAGGTCTTTCCATTTCATAAACAATATGAAACGTGTAAAGGAATACTTTTTATCAACAATTACCTTGCTCTTCACTTTGGTAAATATCTTCTGATTTTTCTGTGATCTTCTTTTTAACAAAATTAAAATAGGGTAAAGTTCTATTTCCTGCATTCCATTACCCTCCGCTGTCTCCTTTCGCTATGACTTTCCACCACGTGGGCGCTGATGAGCACATCTTAATTAAATCAGTTTCGAATCATGTCACCCGCTTTTTTTTTTCATTCGTACTGATCCAATTTGTTTTCAAACAAATTATTACCTGAACAATTTTATTTCCATTTTATTTCTCCAATATCATGCTCAGTACTGACCTACTAACATTTGGAGTAGCCGGCGCAGTATTCAGAATAGCCGGTGAAATGCGCAGGTTGCCGGCTTATTTTGACAACTGTGCTTCTTGTTCTGCTTGTTTAGGAATTTCATGCATCCTCAGAAATCTGCAATGGAAACGAGTATACTGTTACTGATGCAGATGGTAAATTCTTATATTGCCAGCCATGTGATACATGTCATGAAGGATACGGACTGGAACCAACATGTGGCAGCACTGTTCAAAGGCCAGTTGAAAACGTTTCCTGTGAACAATGCCCTACTGGAACATTTTCCAATAAATATGACTCTGGGCCGTGTTATAAGTGCCAGGTTTGTGATGAACACCAGGTTGTGATATCGTACTGCAATAGCCAGGCAGACACAAATTGCAGTCAAACTTGCAACAGCGGCTATTATTTCGCTAGGGGTGTATCACAGTCCTGTCACAAATGTTCCTATTGTTGTGATGATGAAAAAGATGAAGAACAAGTGGATTGTGCCAGGCAAGGTCTTAAAAAGAGTAATCAACATTGCAGTCATCGAGTTGATAAGAACTGTGCTCCAGATCTGTCCACAGACATTTCTTCCCTATCCACTGATGGAAAAAAGCAATTTGACTTAGGAAAAACACTTGCAATATTTTTTGGTACACTTGCTGGTGTGGCTATTATTGTTCTTGTTGTGTATGTATTATGGAAAAGAAGACAGAGCCATGGTCAAGGGCAGATCACAGCACCCGTCGCTCAGGATCTAGAGATTCCCAGCATAGTCATTGGTGATGCAACAGTTTCTACATGTGCATGTAAGTAGTATTTACTGGGTAATTTCCATGGTTTTGAAATATAAATTAAAAAAGAAGAAAGAGGAAAGTGTGAGAATTAATGAACATGTACTGTTGTG